>NW_020653731.1:1404772-1491873 GCF_003589595.1 Hyposmocoma kahamanoa
TGTATGTTATAATTATTAATACAAAGATCGAACACTCAGAAAAAACACTCAGAAAAAATTACTTCGATCCGGTCGGATACGAACCGACGTCTTCTTGCATACCGTGCCAGACGCTATACCAACTAAGCCACGGAACGCGCGTAATCATTCATAGATTTCTCATAGATGGCGCTACTACTAAAAAGTCGTTGAAAAACCAAATACAAAGACACGACGCAAGCACATAGGAAAATTCGTGAGGTCCGTTGGTTCGTTCCGTGGCTTAGTTGGTATAGCGTCTGCCACGGTATTCAAGAAGACGTCGGTTCGAATCCGACCGGATCGAAGGAATTTTTTCCGAGTGTTCGATCTTTGTATTCATAATTATAACATACATATCTCATAGATGGCGCTACGACTAAAAAAGTCGTTGAAAGACCAAGTACAAAGACACGACGCAAGCACATAGAAAAATTCGTGAGGTCCGTTGGTTCGTTCCGATCGAACACTCAGAGATCCGACCGGATCGAAGTAATTTTTTCTGAGTGTTCGATCTTTGTATTAATAATTATAACAAACTAGTGGAGTAATTTCACAAAAAATAATTGAATATCAATTCAATAAATATTATTATATAATTAAAATATTGTTAAAAAACGCGTGAATTTCTGAGAAAACAATCGCTTTTCATTCGTTTGTTAAGCGCGACTCCCATAACAATGGACCAATAACTTGAGAGGGCAATCCTAATCTTCATACCACAGACCGTAACTCCTTTTTTTTTTCAGAGCACGCCACGCTTGATCTTAAGTAACTTTTGCAGCAGGCCATGTGGGCGGCGAGCGGGACAGCCTAAAAGCTTTACCAGCAGGCCGCGTGGTACGTCGTGATCCCACCAAAAACAGACGGATGTCACCACTAGTGACGAGATCGTAAGTTGATCTGGATCAGTTGTTAACAGAAGAGCCTCACAATTGGCTGTGTTCGCCGACGCGCAACTCATATCGTCAACCTGCTGAAGCAGCCTTTGACTGATCAAGACTAGAAATATACATCGAAAATGAATTTGAATTAATAATTGTGGTACGTCGGCGGCTCACATGGCCTGCTAGGGAAAATACATGGTGGCCTGCTCCACTTGGGTTTTTGTGGGCTGCCGGTGGCCCACGTGGCGTGCTGGTTAAAAATCGAAGATACGTAGTGGCCTGCAGCAGTCGAAGTTTTGTGGGCGGCCCACATGGCGTTGAGAGTGATATGAAATATAAGTGGTCTGTTTTTTTTTCTTGTAATCTTATTGAAATATTGATCACAAGCTAACATTATTTTCTGAACTTTAACAAATATGCGTACCAATTAGATGGCATTGTCTGTTACAATGGTTACAAATTAATTTAAAAATTAACGCTTGCTAACACGGGTAGATGGAGTTAATTGTAATCAAAATAAAAAATAGCCGGCAGTGTCCATAAAAAAGTATACAATAAGCGCCATCTAGTTGATTTGTTTGTTATCACTCAAAATTAGAGTAGCTTTGACAAGTTTATTATTATTTCCTTAATGGCGGCCACCAGGCTTGGGTCAGTCTCAGTTTCGATGAATGCAACCAGTTCATATTGATCAAGAACGCAGCAAGGTATTTAATTTTGGAAGAACCTCTTCGACGAACTGCTGTTGTGCATGTAGTTGTCAAATTAGTTACAAAAATAGTTATTTGGTGCTCGTTGCGACATCTGGTGTACCAAAAGGTACTAAAAACTCGACTAGGCTTTCTTGTACCGCGATTAGTAGTCCTCTTGGGGTGGAGCAATCTCTATGCCGCCAAAAGACGGTTTGGGAAATCCCTTATTTTTGAAACTTTATTATTATCACAAATTATAAATATAATTACAATTTTTCCGTTCGATCAGCAGGACGACTCACCTCTTGTAAACAAGAAAACGTGCCATTAGTGGCAAAACTCGCTCATGAACGATGCAATACGTTGACACGATGTTCTTCTTCAGTATATCAATTGGAATTCTTGCTTGTAGTTGTTTCAATCTAAAAATATTTAATTTTATTTGAAGCACCTCGTATTTAAAAAAAAAATCAGAGTACTAGTAACAGAGGAAGGCCCCACAATTGCCTTCAATAGCCCACTGCTTGCACTGGGGTTTTTTTTTGTAATAAGTTAGGTGGTGGCACCAGTAACCAACAAGCATCACTGTTCGACATTAAAAAAAAAATTCTATTAATTCATTTCTGCTTTCTGCACAAACTTTTTAATGGACTGGGTAAAATGTAGTGATTTACACGAATGCATTTCTCTAAATGTCCCATATAAATCCAAGAAACAAAATAACAAAAACGTTTCAAACGCTCAAACAATCTTGGCCTTCAATCCCCTTTCACTAGAATTTTCAACGAGTTTGAATACCATTAACAGTAGATGCGTTTGAGAAAGAGATAGTAACACTTTGACGGTTCCTTTGTCGGCTAGCCGCGCTATAGATTTTGGTAGCACGCGCCGTGCAAGTTGCAAAATCGACGTTTACCGCAATTAAATACAAAATAAGAATTTAGGAATGTTTTTTGTGATTTACTTTTTTTAGTGATTTGGGTTCAATTTTGAACATAAAATGACCTCTGTAAATGTGGCGAGAATGCAAATAAGGACAAGATATTTTATTAATAACCTTGTATAGGCATGTACGCTAGCGTTGGTTTAAGGGATAAGCTAAAGAAAGATAATGTATAAAGAAAGATAAGATCAGTTACCTGATATGCTCACATAATTTGGGGAATCTCAAAGGAAATTCATTACTTCTCCTTATGATTTCATAAACATCATCTGATATACCCACATTGGAAGTGACTTTGCGTTGAACAAAGAGATCTTTGGTCTCCTTGTTAATGTTCAGAAGAGGCCAGTCCGGTTTACACCTAGAAATTATGTGAACGTTGTAAGTATCATAAGTACTCATAGGTAATTACAAAACCAAATATAGAATTCAATTAAAACAAATAAAGAGAAATACATTACCAAGATACATTTTGGAAGAATAAAATATCCGTGTTCTGCGAAATAGCCTACAAAAAAAAATGTTTTTTATATAATGAACCTCCATAACCTCCTAAGACTCAACAAACTACAATGGAGATAGCGCTAAACGTCTAATGGGCGGACAATGGCACATCAGACTACACATTTTTGTTCGAAAATCGCCTCCAGTGCAACGGAACAAGATACGCCAATGTGTAGCTTGATGTGCTGGCGTGTGTACATAAAAGTGTATGATGTGGCATAAGCTGAATGTGGTCCTTTTGCGTACGCCACAACCGACAAACGACAGTAGTAATTTGTAGTAGTTATATTGTATATTTTATTTATTGCTTTTTGTATGTTTTGCTTTGTTGTTTTTTTCTTGTTTTTGTATTTTTGATTTTGGTTTTTAATTCTATTTGTTTTGTTTGTCGAAGTATTATATGTGTTGTAACGTTGCAATAAAGGTCTATTCTATTATATGATAACTATACTTACATGGTTCGAGCGCAAGTAAGTTTGATATAAAAAACGTATTAGATTATGCTATCGTCATATAGAATACTATAGTGATAAATTTAAATGCGACTTTTTCATTATAATGTACACTGGGCGCTTACATGATTATAGAAATAATATTGTTTGGCTCTGAATGACTCCACATATTCATGTACACTTTGATGTGTACATAGGGCCTTAGGAGGATAAATAGGAAAACATATAATATATTTTGAATCTAACTTTTAAAGCACAAGTTCACCTTTAAACAGCGATCAGAGTATTCCGCCAAACCGATAACACCATTTCGTCCTGCGATCATAGTATTGTTGGCGCAAACACCAGGGTTAATATGAGCGTTGTGAAGCTCAGACACTTGCGTTGAGCAGGCTGCCGCCGAGTCACCTGATCCCGCAAGTAGACCCACCCTGAAATTTTGTGTTATTCTTTCCATTTTATCGTGGTTATAAAAAAGGTGATCAATGTCTTATGGATACCTCCGTGGTTTCACACCGGTTTTCATGGTGTCGCCAACTCTGAGGTCCCGGGTCCTATCCCCGGCCGGGTCAATGCAGAAAATTAACTTTTCTATATATCTAGACTCGGGTCTAGGTGTTTGTGGTACCGTCGTTGTTTCCGATTTCCATAACACATGTGTTTTAGTTACTCACTTCGAGATCAGAGCAACGAATGTGATGTTGTCTAATATTTATTTATTTATTATTATTAGCGCAAGTAACCTATAAAGGCACACTACGAGAAAGTGTGAGAGATAACTAAGGCCGTAATATTATTTTCTAACATCTCATTATATGCGTTACTTTTGAAATGAAAATTTCAAAACATTTCTCTCGTTTACTATACTTGCTTTTTACGAATCCTTAATTTCATTGTCTAATTTTTGACATTTGTATATTTATTTTGACCTAATTAAAATTATTTTAATTTTAAATCAACTTTAAAATATGTTAATTCCTCTTTCATCATTGACCTTTGTGATTTTATACCGGCAATAACATAAGGTTATGATTCGCGTACATCTTAACCTCCACCAATTATGTATTATATACCAATTGTTATGTATTTGTTCTCTTCAAAATAAGCTTACAGATTTGCAACATCAAAATTCAAAATTTATTACGTAAGCTTGTTCTCTTTAACAAAATACCGCCACAAAACTTGTTGAATAGCAGAACCTACTGATACACATAAAATTACTTAGCAGAAAATATGATATTGGCGAAAGTCTAGTTCCGCCAATACTGAACTGCCTCAGTGGCCAAATGGTTACCAGGTTGATGCTATTATAAGTAAAAAGATGAACATTTTACAATTATTATCAATAAACCCATATAACTACAACTGTGTTTAAGTTTTCGGCTGACTTAAATTAATGTATGCAGGCCTATGTGATACTATTAAAAAACGGCATGTATTTATTTATTTATTTTTTAATGTAAACGGTCATCTTTTTTAATGATTGATCCTCTTTCTCTGAGACAAAATAAATTAAATCGATCGATATTTTAATCAGTTCTGAGCTATGCGAAAAATGTACGATTTGTATAAATTAACTTTGATAGTTTTATGTTGGGCCTCAAAACTAAGACAAATGAGCATTAAAAATAAAATTTTAATACTTGTTTTTAAAACTAAGTAAATGTTGATTATATTTGTATATCTAATATTATATTAATTATAATATAATTTGACCCGAAAACGTGTTCGGAAACGCAAGCAAATTGGCTTGTGGCACTCGCCGGCCGCTGCCGCGGCACGCTTGCTTCGCTCGCTCGGCTCGTGCTGCTTTTTCATATACTAACCTAACCTACTGAATGGAGATGAACCAAGATTTATTAGGAGATCAATATCAAAAGATATACTGGTTATAAATGTCATCAATCGTTACAAGAAAAGACTAATGATAAAAAAGGGATGAAATATTATTTTTGAATACCGAATATTAATTAAGTATGCTTAAACATAATAATAGTGTTACCTTGAAAGCAGTTCATTTATAATTTAACCGTAGATCACCTAATATAGATGGAACAATTAATATATATCAAACATAAAAAAATATCGTTTATTTAAAAAGTGAAAAATTTATTTGTAACATCTGTATTTTAGCAATTCACACAATAAATGTTTCTGATTTCTGATTATAATAGATCAATTATTTATTTCAGGATCAAATAATATTATTCCTTAAAAAACACATTTTTTTCGTTTTTTTTTTATGCTCTAAGGAAACCCTGTATCGCGGGTGCCATGTAACACCCGGTTTAGTATGTTAAAGTGGTTGTGGGTAAATGTATATATATATACCTGCAATATGTTTGTATACCTACTGTTTGGCCGGATACAGTGAAAGTATACTTATTTTGTACATGTCAACTGCTATACAACCTGTTTTCGGAAATAAATTAAATAATGAATTATTTTCAATTATCAAACTCTAGTAGATAAACTTGTGACATTTGTTTTGGATAGAAAAGTGATACTCATTACGGGCCTTAAGTAAAGATGGCAATGAGGAACCCGTTAGTGTACTGGATTTACAATGTCAGTTAGTTACCAAAACTCATTCCCGGGATGCGCATTTCCGTCCCAAGCGTAAGTCATTACGAGCAGCTTCCCTTCGTGTTCGTCTTTCAATTTGGACGAAGGCTCCCGGTTCTCAAATTGAGTGTTTATACCGCCTGCAATATTTTCACAAATTAAAACTTTGTAGATTGGGATTCTTTCCGCTAGCCAATACGTTGCCACGGAAGTTGTGTTATTCTATTGTACTACAAATTATAATATTTTAGCAGATCTCCGAGAAGAATGAGTAAGAAACTCTAGGGGTTGCTCTTTGTAAGTAGACATTTGTCATGAAAAATAAAATTTCCAATAAATTGCCGACATAAATAAAGGAAGAAAAAGTCAACACAAAATTTATAAAAGCTTTAAATAGTGATTTGTTATGCAAGGCTGCAAAGTTGTTGTTTGACGTGAGTGCTCGTATTGGAATCTGAGCAAGCGAAGGAGCCAAAGATTAGCTTCGCTCTTGGTTCGAAAATAGAATCCTAAGCGTAGAGAGGGTTTCAAGGAACGAGACGCAAAACAACTTTGATGCCGAGCGAAACGTACAACTTTTCACCACACTACAGTGAGGAAAATGGTAGATGAAAGAAAAACGGTTGAACTATAACAAAATTAGTTATCGTTGTTAATTTAATGTTAACAATAAAACATACCAACGGATTTATATTACATAAATACTTTTTTTTCATCGAAAGAAAAATTTAGGTGCCCCACAGTCTGTCGTCAATTTCGAATTTCAGTTTAGAATTTCACGCTAGCGTGAAAATAAAACGCTTTTACGCGCAGATTTCTAAAGAAAGCCTTTCCAAGCTAGTGAGGTGAAAAAGTCTTTTAATGGGTCAATGTTAGTATTCACTGCAAGAATATGTAGATAAGAATATGTCCAATTAATTGCATAAATATAAATATTTATTAAATAGCACAGATAAATTTAACAAAGTATTTATTATAAAAGAATTATTAAAAACTTATGTAGTTTAAATAATGTAAATGTAAAATGTTGTAGAATTAAATAAGTACTAATATTTAATTTTTAGACATATAGTATAAGATAGAATTAGTTCATTGGATTGTGCCGTCTCTAAATATATATATTTTTGTACACTTACGAGATCCGTAATGTAATGTACCACCAAAACACATTATAGTCTAATAAAGTATCGAGTATGACTATTTGTACACATTTATCATTTACAATATTTACTCAAATATCATATCGAAGTATCCCTAAGGCGGTAAACGGGTAACTACGGATTAGACTGGAGTTTCGTCATCCAGTGCGCAGAAGCTGTAAAAATATAAACTTTTAATATAATGTTGTTGTATGACCTTAGTTTTAAACCTCGATATTTTTACCGACTTCAAATAAAGGAGGAGGTTCCCAAATCGACTATGTACTTCTTTGTATATATGTTACGCGATAATTTGTGAACCTATTTCGATGATTCTTTTTTGTTGGAAGAAAGACCCTCAGTATTGGTCTCATTTCAATTTGAAGAAAATATTCCACCTCTAAGGGTGGCAAACTAGGAGATGAATCCGGTTTCTCGCACTATCCGGTGACCGATTTCAATAAAACTTGGGAGTAGATGTGTTTCGATGAACTTTTGAGGTCGGGTTTTTAGTAATCTGTACTGATGCATGAAAAATTTTTTTTGCTCACTAACTATGTACTGTGGCGCTAGTGTGAGATTGTTATATATCTTTATACTTATCTCTCAACCATAGTGAATTATGTCTAATAGCATGTTTTTGCAGGTTAAGATTTTATTTATATTGGCGGCATATCACAAAGCAAAATATCGTACGTCATTAAAACGGTGAATGTAGCTTAAGTCACAATCAATCCAACGGTTTGTACGTCTGAAAGTGTCTTTTTTTACTATGCATTACTTACCTTTAGGATGCTTCGTGTTTTCAATAAAGTGTTTACGTAATTTGGTGTTTGTTTCGTCTTTGGTATATTGGCCTGAAAATGTAATAATAAAAATAATAAATCACGATAATTCAATATTTCACGTACTTAAGTCGAATTTTTGTTCGACATGTTTCGAACCAATTCGTGGTCCTTAATCATGAGATTCCGCGGCGGCGACTCGACGGAAACAGTTTTCGTCGAGTCAACGCCGCCGAACGAATTGTTTCGAAACATGTTGAGCAAAAATTCGACTTAAAATACGTGAGTTATCCGTTATTTTAGTTAATATGCTGAGTTTTACGGTGGTTTTCTATTTAAAACTCAATATTACCCGGTTTAGTAACCGATAATATAGTACCGTGATAATTTTATATGAACATTTTTTTATTATTGCCTATTACAAATATAGTAGTTACTGTGCATCCTTTGTACATATATTTCTTACCAATCACAGGTGGAGAAGGTTTGATATAAGAAAAGTTAATATCGGAGACATGGTTTAGTTTCCCGCTGTCCAGGAAAGTGTATATTCGCTCCTCGAATGTTGATACGTACACATCTTCCTGGTGGGGTGACATACGCCATTTGCCAAGACCTGTGAATAAAATAAAATACAATAAAAGTCAAAGCAAAGAATCATTTATTCCATTTGTAAAATAAATTTACACTTGAAAACATCACATTTAAGCTACTGCTCGTTCACTACGCCGACTTCCCTGAAAGAACAAGCAAGAGACTCTTTGGGATTGCTCTTTTCAAATAAACTTACATGCTATGGAATACACTTTAATCAAATTTGTGTGGATTCTGGAGTCATGTCGTCTTTCCATACATCTTTATCTAACACGTAGTCTTCAATTTTTTTTAATGTAGTTTTTAAACTTATGAAATGATAATTTTAATATATGCTCCGGAATCTTATTGTAAAAACGTATACAGTTCCCCATAAAAGAGTCGTTTACCTTGGTTAAACGAAATCGTGGTACCATGAGTTTGGACTTAGCTCTAATGTTAATATTATGGATACCTTTTTTCTTATTGAAATTATGTATATTTTTACGGGCATATAAAATATTTGAGTAAATGTACTGTGATGCCACAGTCATGATACCAGTCTCCTTAAACTATTCTCTGAGAAAAAATAAGTGTTTAAAAATTAACGATATAAAGAGTGTGAGTATTGATTTTTCAAATTAATTCTAGGCTCAACAAACATATTTTGTAAATATTATTATGTTTAATAATATTTAATATTAATATTATTTAATAATATTTAATATTAATATTATTTAATAATATTTTAAATTAATATTAATATAATTAATTTAATTTCGGACATAATTTCCTTATTGTGTTAGTTAAGTTGTCCCTATAAACTGTATTAGTAAAAGTCACAAATAGTAAATTACACTTCTAACTATACTTGGCATGTAAGCTATATGACTAGCCCAAGCCTAGTGGCCGCCATTAAGGAAATAATAATAACACCTGTTGACACAGTACTGGCACGTCATCTCTCTGGATCACCGTCCGAAGAAGACCGGTGGCGATGCCCTGTTTTTTATAAATAATAGACACATGCTTGGCCATAATCCTACCTGATGTCAAGCGACGATGTGATCGACGTTTGCCTAAAAATAGCCCCAAATTGTACTTTTCGGGAAACACAGCTAGAGTAGAGTATTTCATTCCTTTTCCTTATTCCACGCATCAGAAAGGAGGAAGTAAAGTGCTTGCACAAGAGAATTGTTGTGTTAATAAGTCTCTGTGCTTTTCGCTTCACCGAGTCCAAGGTAGCTGACTGGCAGAGCCGTCTCACAAGTGACAGCAGTACTCCATACACGATCGAACTCGTGCTTTATACAGATTTAAAAGCTGTTCAGGTGTGAAGTACCGCCTGACCTTGTAAAGTATGCCTAGTTATTTGGCAGCAGTTTTTGCCAAGCACTCGATGTAGCGCCCAAAGATAAGGTTGGACGATAACCAAACAGCTTGAGGTGGTCGCTTATGGGCACGGACACATCTCGGAAAGTCGGAGTAAGGTGTAGGGCACTCTGTTTTGATGAGAAAAGACACGCATGTGTTTTAGCCGCACTAAACCTCACCCTGTTCGCATCTCCCCAGTCGGCCACTTTCAGGCTCAGATTCAACCGGGTGACCATCGCCTCTCGTTTACATCGGATCTCTTCGCTGTTGTCTCAGGCGTCTGGCACATAACTCTCTACCACTGTGCTGTCGTCTGCATACCCAAAGATACCGGGCATCAGCAGCAGATCGTTGATATGCAGCAAGAATAGAATGGCGGAGAGGTCCCCGAGGTACACCCGCATTTATACCGCGAGGAGCAGAATAGTAACCATCTACAACTACACGGATTGACCTATCCTTCAGAAAATCACCTATCCATGTGCAAACGCCAACAGGACAGGCTATCATGTCAAACCCTATCAAAGGCCTCTGATATGTCGAGAGACCAATAATGTGTGGCATACGCAAGAAGATCCCAGTAGATCGACCACGGCGAAAACTCTACTGTCGATCACTTAGAAGATCTTGCCTCGCTCGAATCCTACGCATCAGGGAGGCTACCCGCTACTGAAGTATGGCGCTGGACCATCCACTCGCACCTCAGCGAACATTCCCGATGCGCTACAGTAGCGTGCCAACCCCGACAGCATTTTAAGAGCGTGTTAATATTGAACGCGCAGGGTGTGATACGTGTAAAAGGATTGGCAAAACGCTTTAAAAAGCGTGAACTTTACACTCTAGTACAGCCTACGAATCAATACATTACACCTCAAAGCCAACACCCTGCGCTCCCTGTCATGTTTTTTTTGTGACGGGACGAACATGTCATGTGCTTGGTGGTGAGCTACACCCCCGTCCATAACAGTCGCAGTGCCACTCAGAGCTTAAAATCGTAAAGATCTGAGAGGCAGTGCCACTGCGCCTGTCACCGTGAGACAGAAGTTGACAAGTCCCATGTACCTGTAATTTCATCAGCACTCTTACCCTTCAAAGCGGGAACGCAGTAATGCTTACATTACTGCTTGTCGGTAGAAATGGGTAATGTGGCAGTACTCTCCTGGACGAACTCTTTCTCAAGGAGCTTCTACTGTTACTAAATAGTGTAAATGTCATGTCGTCGGAAAGATTCTCCATCACCCAATGCCCTTAATACTTGAACTGCGAGATTCTACGTATTGGCACATCGTATAAGTCGACTGGCACCTCTTCGTATCGGCTACAGAAGCCTTCAACAGAGTTAATAAAAGCTGAATGGTGCCATGGGTTTGTGACGTGACGAAAGTGCAGAGGGAATTTTTTTTTTATGGTATGGTCAAAATGCATGAAGTTAATAACAAAAGAAAACTGAGTTAACATGCACCGTGCCCTGGTAGGCACAAATTATTTTTATAAGAAACGTGCCATCTATCTCTGACATCGGGATTTGATTTTGTCAGTTTTACCACTTTCTCGCGTGGCATATTTAGAGGAGGAATTAATTATCACTTTATTTATTGTAATAAAGTAGTTAATATATAATTGCAAATTGGTCGTTTATATATTATTTTTATTTATTTATTTCAGGCCACATGACCCATTAAATATATACCTTAAGGACTAACATACATACAATATAATAAAACACAATTTCTAATTAATCTACACAAATTGCACTTGTCGGCGATGAATGTCGCAATCTGGTGTCAGGTAACCAGCCGCGGAACCGCCGATATAAGACACCCTTCGGCCAAAATTCTTCCTTCATGAAGGTCGACAGATGTTCGTGTATTTGGCTTTATGTCTGATATACTCCACTATCTCCTCAGACTTCGTGGAGTAATGCAGCCGCGACAGGTGCAGCAGCGTCGTCGGTGAGGCCGGACGCAGTAGGAAGTTCGGTCCTGTCGGTGCTGTACCACGCTGGTTACGGTTGGTGGGCTTCCTCTTCTTCTCCTTCTCCACTTTTGTGAAGCCGTCCTCGTCGCACCGGTCCATCTGCCTCTATGGTTTTACAACTTCAGAGACAGGCACACGGGGATTACTTTTTCCCTTAGGAGATTGCCGCCGATCGTGTTTCAAAGTGGCCGTTCGGCAGCTTGAAGCGGCTACAGCATGCACATTACAAGTCGACTTTTAAAAAATCGATTGAAATGTATACAATAACGAGTTTTGTATAATTTCAATGCGATTAATTGATAGCGATACAACTCGATTTACAAATAGTGTAAATAGTTTTCGACCTCGATTTCGGGCGTTAATGGTTTTAACGTGATAAAAACTTTATAAAAATTAACAAAGGGCCTAAGTAAACGCACCTGCTCCAATAATGTTGAGGAAAGCAAATTTTCCTTCAGCCTGTGCTCTAGCTTCAGCTTCCATAAGTATACATTCAGCGGTCACACATAGTCGTTTATAGTACACAGTATTATCAAAACACTCTTCGTTTCCTGCCTTAAGTGAGACGAAACGACTTGTGTATAATTTGCTTTTGGAAGATTTACATATTTTCATTTTGGGTTTTAATTCGTCGTAACTGTAACTGGGGACCTAAAAAATAAACACCGAATGTAAGATACGTTGTACAGTCGGTGCCCACACTTAAGTATCCACTATTTATACTTAGCTTAGTACAAATAGTGGGTACATAAGTGATGACTGACTGACTGTACCATAGTACAATAAGACATGGTAACTCCATACAAACGTACCAGCGCAGATAGTATGTGTGTGCGCCTGTGTACGGGCGCATACATTCTCGTAATATACAGCCTCCTTGGCCATATGGCCACTATGCTGGACTGCCACGCAGAGGTCCCAAGTTCGATTCCCGGGCCGGGAGAAATATTTGTATGGTCTACATTTACTTCTCTCGTGAGTTTGGGTGTAATTTGTGATTGATAGACGTGTGTGTGTCCATGGCACCCGCGATACAGGATATCCCTAGTGCGGAGCTATGAGTGTGTGCGTTATTGTTGTTATTATAACCGTAGTAAAATAAGACAAGTATGGTAATGCCGTACAAAGCAACAGCGTGGTAAGTATGTGTGCGCGACCGCCGCGCGCCGCATACGGACGCATTATAATGAAAGGCGCGTTGGCGCGACCTGTGTCATGCAATCGTACACGTCGCGTGCGGGCGCGTACCCATAGAAGCCGCGCTGCTACTTTTGTATGGAGTTATCATACTTGTCTTATTATGCTATGGTTGAAGTCACCCCTGCGCGCAATTGATCGCGACGCAGGCCAACTATTAACTGCAGGCCATCGTTAATAGCTTAACCTGACGTTAAGTGACCATGAGGCCGAGACGCTTTAGTGTAAATTCAATCCAATTCACTCTATCCTTGAATAACCCAAAATTGTATTTTCTGGGAAACAAAGACATTGCCGATAGTGTATTCCATTATTCTGCCGCGCACATTAGGAAGAAGGAAGCAAAACGTCGATTAAATTTGAAAACCCGGTAAGTTCGTTTTTGGACGAAATCCCTTTTTTAATCTTCAAGCACAATTAAGGGCATTAAAAGCTTAAAATATATTTTGTAGATCCTTTTAAAGTAACAAAATAAAGGCATAAACTAGATACTCATATAATTATTTCTAGTAATTCTTGTTTACTAAAAAGTTCACATTAATGGGGGTTACGAGGTTTACGAATTTAGGCGACGAAAAGGCTTCGTGCGAATAGGTATACTCCGAGATGAAATCGAAGTCCCAAAATGTAAACAAACAACTGTCCCTATCAAAGTGACATCTATCGTACGTTTATTCACAGGTTCTACTCTTTATTAGGAGTAATAATTATAATGGAAAATATACCCTTTTGGGTTAAACAACTTTCAGAACAATTTAAAATAATTTTATGTAAAAAAATATTTTAATTGAGAAATGACGATATAAGGAAATGAGACGGATCACGGATCACGGACCCCAGACACGGCGGCGCAAAGAAAACATAACTCAGATTTTTTTTTAATTAGGAACAAACACTATATGGTTTTGTTTTTGATATCAGTGGCTAACATTCCCTTTAGTTTTTACTCCGGCGAAATAGGGTTAAATAATGTATTTTCATGTCAGTATATTAATAACCTAAGGAGCGTTCCAAGGAGTCCGCTGTTCGCTACACGCTCCATAGTTTTACAGAGTGTGTAGGCGATTGTAATACACGATAGACAGCATAACATATGTAATAATATTATATAGGAAACTTGTAGTGTTTTGCGATTAATTATATTGAGTAGAATTCTCTTTTATAGGAGTCATTTTTAAATTTCATCATCTTGTTATTTAAATTCCTAATATTTTTCCCAGAATACCATTTTACTTACCTGATAAAACTCCGACCACATCTTCCTCCACATATACTTAGCTTCGTCGGACTGATTCTCTTCAGAGCCATACCCTCTAGCAGGTACGTTCTGACTTTTTGATATTATTATATCTTCATATTCCATTTTAAGTGTGCGTTTAAATCGTGGGCCTATAATACCTGAGAATTGAAATTGTTTGTCATGTGTTGGACCCCTCGATAAGTGTTTATACACATAATAATAAAACACGGTCTTCCAAGATATCAGAAGAACGTGAGTTGACGTCAAACCAGAAACAACCCTAACCTATTTCTGTCACCAAGCAGTAATGTGAACATTACTGCGTTCCGGTTTTGAAGGGTAATGGTGCTGGTGAAATTACAGGCACATGGGACTTGTCAACTTATGTTTCTGAGTGACGGACGCAGCGGCAGTTCCCCTCAGATCTTTGTCATTTAAAGCTGTGAGTGGAACTGTAACTCCGTGAACTCTAACTGTAATTTGTAATTTTTATTTTGGTCCTCCTTAATTATGAATTTTGATCACTGTGAGTCGTTGTTTCCGATTTCCATAACACAAGTCCTTTAATTAGTTACTTTGCGATCAGAGACACGAGTGTGATGTTCTTCTTCTTCTATGGCCCTATCGAAGTAATGTCCAATATTTATTTATACAAGTACATTTTTTTCTAATTAAAAATACTCGCGTATTGAAAAAAACGCTTTAACAGTTATAACTTACCAATAATAACTGCATTTTCTTCAATATCCTGATCATTAACAATACCTTTATTGTTTCTTTCACCATCATTTATAGACTCAGTAAAACCACTGACATATACCATTGAAGATAGTTTCATTTCATCATAACTTAAACAATTCCTGAGTAGTAGAGGGGGTTTTTCCTTTGCAGTGCCAACTAATTCCCAACCGTTGCGACTGTAATAAATGTAATGAATGAATAGATAATTTCGTGTTTCATATTACCCAATAGAAAGCATTAGGTACAACTGCTGTCAATTGAAATAAAAAAGCATGTGTTAAATAATAATATTAATAATAATCTTTATTGTTCTTTCACAAAGTCTTAGAATATTTAAAGTAGTGACTTATCTAAGTAATGTTACATCATTAAATCTGTGTGAGAGACTGGCGTCAGTACTAGGATACCTGTATTACAGATCACCAGCCTCTCCACACTCCAGACCAAAAGGTAAGTACACTCGAACTTAGATAGCTATAATCTTAGTGAACAGTACTGGACTTAGGCGTGAGGTGAATGTGTGTGTCTGTGTGTTTGTCTGTGTGTGTATGTGTGTGTGTGTGTGTGTGTGTGTGTGTGTGTGTGTGTGTGTGTGTAAACTAGTGTGCAAAACCTTAATTAGCTATAAAGAAAGAATAAAGTATATTAATTTGATACTAATAATAATTTTAAGTTGGAACAATTAAGAGATTTTCAGTTTCGTCGTAGTTTAGATTTTTAAGATAATTAGTGATAACTCTTTTGCAGTGGAATTTGAAATGATTCTTTTAAATTTGTAAGTTAGAGTGTAATTTGTGATTCCCTAGTGCGTGGTTATGTATGTGGGCGTTATTGCTATTATAAGTAAAAATATGAACATTTTACAATTATTATCAATAAACCCATATAACACACACAGCGTTTAAGTTTTCGGCTGACTTAAATTAATGTATGCAGTTAACGTGATACTATTAAAAAACGGCATGTATTTAGTTTTTTTTATTTGCAAAAGCAGCAGGCAAGAAATCTAAACGGTCATCTTTTTTTAATGATTGATCCATTTCCTCTGAGGAATTAAATCAATCGATATTTTTTCTGTTCTGAGCTATTTCTATAAATTAACTTTGATAGTTTTATGTTGGGCCTCAAACCTAAGATAAATGAGCATTAAAAATAAAATTTAGACACTTGTTTTTAAAACGTAAGTAAATGTTGATTATATTTGTATACTAATATTATTTTAATTATAATATAATTTGACCTGAAAACGTGTTCGGAAACGCAAGCAAATTGGCTACTGGGTTCGCCGGCCGATGCCGCGTCACGCTCGCTAGCTCGGCTCATGCTGATTACTCACACTCTAACCTAACCTACTGAATGGAGAGCGCAGCAACTAAGATAAATTAGGAGATTAATATCAAAAGATATACTGGTTGTAAATGTCAAAAAAAGAGGATCACATATTATTTCAAAAATAATATTTGATCGTCTTTTTTTAACGATTGATGATTGAGCCCTTTCCGGAAATCCGGAAAAACGAATAAATTAAACTTTGGTGGTTTTAACAACTCTATAACTTCTTGTGCTATATTTATACATGTATCTATGTATGTGGAACACGATTTTCCCACCATTACAGATCATATTTTTCCAGTGATTTTGAAACAGTTCTTTTACAAGTTTTTGTTATCTTGAGACACACGATGTATTAATTTCCTGCACTTATTGTTACATTCCAAATATGGCAATATTACCACAAAAAAATGTTAAGTCTAGTTAGTCTGAAGTAGTGCTTACCCTCTCTTCCCTGTAAGTAACATATATTTATCAAAAGCACCATAAAATGTTACAGCTCGTTTCTTCAGTATCCTATCAATCAGTTGTGGCACTGTCATCTTCTGGTATAATTTCTTTTCAATGTCTGAACCATATATCCTGGAAAGCAGAAATAGTGTTTTTGGTTATAATGATAAATTATACTCTAACTTCACTAATATGATAATGGCCCATTAACACCAGGCCGTCCGAATACTTGACTCCGTCGGGTAAACGTGAATATTTTCTATGGAAGGTTACAGGAAACATAAAGAAACCTCGGCAATCGTTCCCACGTCTTCAAACTGGATTGACATGGGAGCGTGCCGATACAGAGATGGCAGAGGTTTTTGCGGTACACCTACAATCAGTCTTTCAGCATACTTTCAGCCAAATGACTGCTCTGAAAATGATGATTAGGAATTTGACGATACTCTCGCTTATGACTTACAGCCGCTGTGTCTCCCCTTAAAAAAAAATCCCAGAAAGTGTTTGGTGTTCTTAACTGCACTGGTTAAGGCCACAATGAGAATTGGTTATTTTCTAGCCGCCTGGAAGGTATCACAAATAACAATGATCCACAATGATCTACCAATTTTATTGTAGAAATAAATAAAAATAAGATACAGGAAGGGAAAAGAACTGGTAAGTTAAGGCGTAAAGGCTGTTATAAAACAAAATAATGTAAACCAGGTACAATCGTATAAAACACTCCCTACTTAAATTAGATATAGATTAACAGGTAAAAAGGAACTTACTCCAAAAGGGCCTGTATTTTCTAGAAATACTATGCTTATCGAGTTCTTAGGTTTTCGCGATTGTTACACATAGAAAATAAAACTATTTTTCGGTTTTAAGGCGCGTATATATGTTTTTTCAGACAAACCAACATTTCGGGCCCTTTACAGGTCCCGGACCAAGTGCAATTAAACCGCAACACATTACCTTCGCCCTGAGAAGAAGTGACTGTCCACCCGTGAAACTTGGGAATAGATAGCCTACCTCCACACTAGGAGACTGAAATGACAGCATGTGTTCGATGACTAGAGGCTGAAGCAGTGGCTTCCTCGCTCTCTAATGCCAAAAATTACTCAAACATATTCATTACAGTCTGGCGACTGATTGTAGGTAGATAAGTAAAAGATTTTTTTACCTCACCAGGTTTTATGAACTTGTCTATATTAGGTTTCACATAATGACAATATAATGTTGGGTGGTACAGCAAATTTAATGATACATTTTGGAGAGTGTTCCTCCTTCATAATGTATTTGGTAAATAAGAGGAATATGCTACGGCATCTGTGTGACGCGAAAAGTACAATTTATGGCTAAGCATTTATCAGACAAATGCTTCCTATCATTGGTGACTTCATTGCTCAATGTCTAGTGAGTTTGTTGCCAAACGTAAATAAATAAATAATAAATAAATAACGCACACACTCAACATAGCCCCGCACTAAGGAAAACCCTGTGTCGCGGGTGCCATGGACACACACATAGACAACCACAAATTACACCCAAACTCACGAGAGAAATAATTGTAGGCCTTACTACTATTTCTCCCGGCCCGGGAATCGAACCTGGGACCTCTGCGTGGCAGTCCGGCATGGTAACCGTTTGGCAACGGAGGCAGTTGAATGTGTGTCTATTATGTATATCAAAATTCCAAATAGTTTACCTTTTATATACCAAAAATCTGGTCATTAGCAATAAAACTCTCTCATGTATGAGGGGGTACGTAGACATTATATTTTTCTTTAGCCTGACCAGAGGTCTTGTCAATGTCAATTGTTCCAACCTGAAAAAATATGAGCAGAGTATAAAATAAAATAATAAATTATGTGTTTGTTCATGAAATTAAATATCACACCAGGCTTAGTCAAATCTTCTTCTTGGGATACCTCTCCTATCAGAGGTTGGACAACATCATGGCAATTCTGGCTTTAGAGGCTGACGCTCTAAAGAGCGGGGTCGTATGGCATTCGTACCATTTCCAAAAATTTTTCAACCAGGAGTGCCACCTTCTACTGATACTTCGTTTTCCAGCAGTTTTGCCCACGATGATAAGTTGGAGTAACTTGTACTTCTTGTTCCTCATGACGTATTAAACAAATCAAGCCAAGTTTAATCATAAAATTATAAACCCTTCCTTACCTAATGGTCTGGATAGGGAATGGTATAGGAAACTCTCTACTCCTTCTAATAATGTCTTCTAAATTATCTGCAAGCTTCACTTTTGCTAAATCCTTACATTGAGATAGAAACTCTGTTGTGTTCTCATCAATGCTTAAATAGTCCCATTCATGTTCTAACCTAAAAATATAATAAAGTTATTAATAAGTATTGTAATCAACAGTTCAGTACAAACTATCTATGTTATGAATCATATAGCTAAGGCAATTCATCATTTTTAGATAATAAGCAATGAAAAAAATTAAGAAAAATAATGGGGTTACAAGTTTGAATATGTTTTCTATTCTCTAGTCATCCCATGAATTGTTTCTTAAGCTGGGTTTTCACTACACAAGTGCTCTTGGGCCGCAGGCGCTCATATAAGCCAGATCTTAGAAGTCCACTCAGATTTCAGTTTACACGTTACTATTTCATCAGAATCCAAGTAGCATTTGTCCCCGTGCACAATCAAGATGTCCACGACTGACCTGCTGCGTTGTGTAGGAGTTGTGGCAGATATGCTAGTGGCTGAAGTGCAAAATCATGAAAGGGAAAAAACAAAGCAAGAAAATATTTAGACCAGAGAATGGATTTTACGAAGTGATCAACCGAAAAATTTTACTAGTTAAGTGGAAGAGGAAGATCAAAACATGTTTAACACCTCATAGCGTCACATTCCTTCCACTTTTTCTTAGTTGGTGGCATTTTGATTTCTTCTTTTTATTTATTGGTGCCCTGTAAGAATATATTTCTACAAGTATATTTCTACAACTACTCTTGGACTCGGTCCAAGAGTATGTACTATTTGTATAGTGAAAATCCAGCTTTACTATTGAGATTTAAAGACAGGACTTTAGAACAGCTGCATCCCAATTAAGTTTCAAAAATACAATGTTTATAGTTTTTATAAATATTAACTACTATTTAAAACAATCTTATTAGTTTAAAAATTACTAACAATTATGATTATTTATATATTGTTAAATAGAATTAAATAAATTATTATCAAACGAGATTTCCTTAGGACTACGCCACTTTTACTTGAACCAATTTAAATCTCAAGTGTCATGCTAGACGTGCCGTTGACGCCGTAAGTAAGACTATATTCCATATTTTACCAAATTATATATAGAATAAGCTAGAGCTCGTGAGTATTGTTGTTAAAATACTTAAATAAACAAACTTCCGCACCAAATATACTGTCTGGATGATGAACACCTTTGCTCGAACGTTAACTGTGGAAGCAGCAAATGTCTTATTACGGTGTCCACATCCGAGTAATATGAAGATGTTAAGTCTGCCATATCAATAATTTTAATTCGATTCAAATGTTGTTTTACTACCATCTAATAAAAACAATTCACCATGGTTTCCCAAAATTGCACAATAATTATTTAGATGTGACAAATTGATAAACACAAACTGACACAAACTATGATAAACTTTTTGACAATATAAAGTTTCGTTCGTTTATATTTTTTTTAAAGGTATATGGCCCTGTCACAAAACCTTTAGGCCAAGTCTTATTTAAATTGACGATCTTGATTTAAGAGTTTGTTAATAGTTTCTATAGTGTATTCCACAAATTTATTTAAAATACTGTAACTCTTTTTATTTTTAAGTAAATCTGTTGTGCACCGGCGAAGAACTACATATTACACTTGTTTCACTTGGTAATTTGTTAAAGAGTCGTCCATAAAGGCACAAACCAAAGATACTACATATCGTAAAAATGTATACTGTGAGATAATTTTCCGATAAATACCAGAAAAATTGCAAAAATTTTAAAATTTGGAAAAATAGTTTGAAAGGCTCATATGTTCTACGTTTTGAAATATCTTTTGAAGTTTTATTTAGCGTGAATTATAAACTAGTTTAGCTATATAAAAGCCACTTAGAGAAAAACGACATTGCATAATTTATTTCAAAATCAATTATTTTCACTTTGAATCAATTTCGAGAAAATATTTAAGCAAATGAGTATATGCCTCGTGTCCAAAATACATTGCGGCTTTTATTTGGTGCGGTACACTTGTGATCCTTCGTAATTAGAACATGAATATGGGACGAGCGGTACTTTCGTATAATGCATTCAGTTTCGTGGTACGGCCGTATCGTCATGTTTATTGGACAAATTGTACGATTAGTGATGTTCACTTGATGCAACCACGATGCAACACAGTTCTCGATTCTGATTGATTTAGGAAATAAAGGGATGGTCATTCTCAAGACCTTATGATCAGAAGCGGCCGCGGAAGCGTTCCGGGCGCGGGTTTTTTTGGCCGTCCATTTCAGTGTGGAAGGGTTGATATAAACTCGTACATTACAAAAATCCCCGCGCCCGGAACGCTGCAGCAGCCGTCTCAGTGTGGCTAGAGCATTAGAAAATGTTATAAAAATATTCTAAAGTTTGTTGTTGTTTTTTTTATTTTCGGGGAGCAACTTTTTTTTCAAAACACATAAAGGACTTAAATAGCTTAGGCATTATTTTACTATATTAATATTACACGGCTTCTTACAATCAATAAATACTTGAAAAATCATTATTTTAAATACGTGTTGCGTCCGCGTCTACGATTTAATCAATCGCTTTAGTGCCAAAGGAGGTTTTCCATCACTAAAGAGAGCTTGTGACGTCGTCGGAAGTACAAAAACTGTGGCACCCTTGGTTTTCTTATAGATTGCGTTATCTATCTTTATATATCACTGTGAGAGATCTAGACAAGAGAATCAAGTTAGGCACATGAAAAAGTTATGTACATCTACCGTAAAAAATCATTCATCGGCGCAAAAGAAACGTAAAAGCCTGCATACTACTGAGTTAAATTACTCACAAGACATCGAGCAATAGACATTGGAGAAAACAAGTAATAATGAAATTGTTAATAATCATAATGAAAATGATAAACCAAGCACAATAAACAATAAAGAAAGACCGGTCGAGCAACATAAAAATAGGGTGATAATATTGGCCGATGAGCAAGGTACTGGAGCTCAATATATACTGCAAGAACTATTGGGAACCAAATACAATGTTTTCTGTTTCTGCAAACCTGGAGCCAACGTTGTAACCTTGATTTCGTCTTGTAAATTGGATATAAATACGTTAACAAATGAAGATTATGTAATTGTAATTGGTTTCAAGAACGATACAAGTCACATTTGATGTGAAATATCTGTTCACGTCATGGCTCAATTCAATTAAAAATACAAATGTACTAGTGTGTGAAACCTCTTATAACAAACATTTGAATGAAACAGAACTTAATCAGGAGCTAAGATTTATTTGCAATAATTTTGAAAATTCTGTTTTTATTGATATGAATTTTGCCAGATATGTGCCTAAACGTAAATATTATGCTACCTATTTATGTCGCAATGTACTTAGAGAAACATTGAGAATGTCAAATCATAGAAGGTATAAGCAACACATGCTCGCAAAATCTGTAACTGTTACGGTTAATAACGTCTGCACTCAAACTGATAGTACTGTCTTTGTTAATTCGGAGCCACAAGTGGAATATGAAAAAACATCCTAGACACCGTACAAACAGAGTGGTAACATTGTTAATGATCAGTTTTTTCGTGTATAAATCTATTAAAATTCTACATCAGAACATAGATGGCTTAATTAATAAAGCTGATTTATTGACGATTTGTTTCGATGATATGGAATACATAGGTAAACGTATAGACATATTATGCTTTACAGAACATAACATGGTACCTGATGATATCTGTTTATTAAGAATGCCTTATTGCTGCGTCCTACACACGTAACAGTAGAGATGGTGGTTCTTGCATATTAGTTCGAAATTATCTAAAATTTGAAGTTATCACAAATATTATGAAGTTAAATATACCTAATGTTTTGAATGCTGCGCGATAGAATTGATTGACCATAAAATAGTAATTCTGTGTGTATATAGAGTACCGAAATGTAAAGATGCTACAAGAAATTTTTAGTCATTTTTTAACCATTTTGATGATGTTTTAAACCTAATAACAAAAACAAGATTATAGTGTGCGGAGACTTTAATGTAAATATTTTTTTTTAATCCAAATATACCTAATAATATAAATATAAAATATATGTATTCTAGGATGGACAGAGGTCAGTTCGTTTCATCATTATACATGGATCTAACCAAGGTATTTGATTATGTAAATCATAACACGCTTTTGCATAAATTGTGGGTGTACGGTGTAAGAGGCAATGCCCAGGAACTAACAAAATCCTACCTTAAAAATAGACTTCAGTCAACACACATTAATAAAGTATGTCCCGTGTCGAAAATTGAGAAGTTTTATGCATCATCACAGAGAATAGTAAGTCAAGGAGTACCTCAAGGTAGCGTATTAGCACCATTGCTATTCTTAATATACATAAATAACATTCCTAAATCAATTAACGACCCTACGATATTATTTGCGGATGATTGTACGGTAACTTATGACAATGAAACTAATATAAATACAAGTTTGAACTCTATTATTGAATGGCTGAAATATAATGATATAGTTATAAATCTTTACAAAACTAAAGTTATGAACTTCAAACAAAGATACAATAAACCCATGCAAACTAGAGTGGTCTATGAAAGCAAGGAGGTCGGTGAAACAATGACAGTGAAGTTCTTAGGTTTATATATGTAGATAGTAAACTAAAATGGCAAATTCACCTAGAATATGTATGTGGTAAGATACTAAAGTTTTCTTATGCATTGTTGAGGTTATCGAAAATAGAAAATTTAAACGCTTTAGTGACCGCCTGCCATGGTTATGTAGCAACCAACCTTAGGTATGGAATCATTTTTTGGGGAAATGCACCGCACATTGAACGCATATTCAAAGCGCGAAAGAGATGTATTCGGGCTATATCGGGCTTGAAAAAAACAGTGGAGTCGGACTTTTACTTTGTGTCGCATAAGTTAGGGCTACCTAAGACCCCCCCCTCTCGAGATGGAAGGCTTGTCTGGTGTTTGGCGAGCCTTACATTTGGAGTCGGGGGACCCTTGTGTATCCCTTCTTGGGGAGGGGCTGCGCTGAGCGCGGCCAGCCGCTGGTGAAGGCGCGGACGAGCGATAGCGTACCCGTGCCTTTATCTACAGCGGAGAGGAGGAACACCCCGGGGGTTTGGTGCGGTCGGGTTGCTCTCCTTCAGGGTTCAGCCCCGTCACATATAACCCCGGTTCTGCCCCCGAAGGGCCGGGATATCTGTAAGCAGATTCCCTAAAAACAGAAAAAAGAAAAAAAGGCTAAGGCTCTAAGGTATTAGAGACACCATATATAAGTACCGAAACAAAAGTATCGATACCTCAAGGTATGGATACTTTTGTCCTGCAAATTTTCCTTGCTTAAAGACAGAATAAAACAACATGAATTATGAGTCTTTTATTTGATTTATGGTTTTTAATTGAAACAAATAATAAAATACTTTGAATATGTATATCGAGCAATTTAATAATAAGAACGGTCCAAAGTACTAAGTGTCGAGCTTGACGTGCTCACTTGAAAAGAATCGAGTACAAAACTATCGGTATCGGAAGGAAAAATACTCGATACCAAAAAGTATCGATACCTTTTCCATGTCCTGACTTTTTGTATCCAAGCAAAAAAAAAAGACAATTGACATTGACGTTGCGCTTGCGCTCATTTTGGCGGGTATTTTGCGGAATAGTCTTACTTTTGTCGAAAATAATGTTTTTACTGTGAAGTTCATCAATTTTATTAGTCTTTTTCGAGAATTAATGCAAATAACAAAATGGAGGACCTCCAAAAATTACGTACGGAAGTGACCAACGCCTTTAAACTCAGTGGATTTACTATTCGAAAGGAGGCTAGTACGTTTGTAGCTGAACGAATTTCTTCGTTAAGTACACAAGAAAGACAAAAGACGATTGATAAATTAATTGTTCATCTACTCCATCAGTGCCTATCGCAACCTGTTTTGGAGAAGGAACACGTAGAAATAGCATATAAAGAATGTTCAACACTGGGACTTGAAGACGCAGAAACTGTATTTAATGTAATCGATGCGTTTAGTATCCCGAAACTTTGTTACGACATTGAAAGGAAAAAATTCACAAAAGACGTAAGTATTTGCAACAATTTATTCCCAGATGCCAAATGGAAAGCCCAGTTCCTTATAGATAGGTACATGATAATTTGGCAGAGGACAGTTCGAAATAAATTGTTTACTCAAGATGTGCTGCCGTCTGTGGACGACGATAAACGGTTTCAACTAAGAAAAATAGAGGTGTTGCTAAGTTCTTCAAGCAGAATCGATGAGGTGATTGTCTTGGGTTTGTTAACACAGCTTACAGAAGGAAAATTTTATTTAGAAGATCCAACGGGCAGTGTCATTCTAGATATGTCAGAAACACGGTACCACTCAGGCTTATTTACTGAATGTGGTTTTGTACTAGCTGAGGGATATTATGATGACAAGACATTACATGTTATGGGCTTAGTTTTGCCCCCGTCAGAAACTAGAGTCACATCATTACCTTATTTCGGAAGTTTAAACACTTTTGGTGGAAAATCTAAGAGTCTACTTAAAAATTCACTCAGTCTCTTAAAGATTGAGAAAGACAATCAAGATGGAATTATCATATTTTTGTCAGATGTCTGGTTGGATAACTTAAAAGTTCTGGATAAGTTGAAAATATTATTATCTGGCTATAATGAATTCCCTCCCATAGCTATAATCGTTATGGGAGAGTTTTTGTCCTGTCCGTATGGGTCTGAACATAGTAATCAATTAAAAACTGCATTAACAAATTTTGGTGAACTGGTACATCCATTTTCAAATCTTAGAGCGAGCTGCAAATTTATTTTTGTACCAGGAAGAGGAGATCCAGCCACAGCGAACATATTACCAAGACCGCCAATACCAAATTCTATTACAAAGGAAATCAGAGACAAATTAGGAGATTCTGTTATCTTCACAACAAATCCGTGTCGAATTCAATACTGCACACAAGAACTAGTACTTATAAGACAGGATTTGGTAACAAAAATATGTCGTAATTCAATACATTTTCCAGAAAAGGGCGATATTCCTGATCATTTAACAAAAACACTGTTAAGTCAGTGCACACTGTCTCCATTGTCGCTTGGAGTACAACCGGTGTATTGGAAACATTCTGAAGCATTGAGTTTGTACCCTATGCCAGATTTGATAGTGGTAGCTGATCATTTTCAGCCCTATACAAGGTCATACCAGGATTGCAAAGTTGTTAATCCAGGATCTTTCCCAAGAACAGAATTTTCTTTTAAAGTTTATGTACCGGCTTCAAGAACTGTTGAGGATTCTCAAATACCAAATGATGATATTTGATGTACCCTATTATGATTTCGACGACTTTGATGGCCCTGGAAGAGGAGGTCTCAGGTTCGATTTCCAGTCAGACCAATTTGAGGAATTGGTTGTGGACTGGGTGTTCTGGCAAATACCCCGGAGTTCTATTGCTTTGATGCTTATATAAGTACAGGGAATCCCCTAGTTTGAGACCAGTTAATTGTAGGGTTCCACATGATTCTTGTTTTTTCTGTTGATGCCAATGTGAATACCACCACATCAAAGTAGAAAAGTAACTTATCAGCCTTTCTATAAAGTGTTAATAGTAAATAAAAGGGTAAAATAAAGTAGAACTTTATAATCTAAAAATTGTTTATTTTTAAACAAATAATTTTATGAGATACTGTATATAAATAAAGAATTGTAACAAGTATAAAATAATCAGTGATTTTACATTATACAACAGTACAAAAATGGAAGTACAATAATTTGCTACACCGCAAACCCAGTGTAGGTTAAATCATGCAAAGATGCTGCGCTTGTGTTGAGTATTACTTCATGCAGTTTTAATTTATCCACCTTCCTTTCACATAAAATTAATAAAACAAATAACACAAGTGCAACTACAATCGCAGACACCACCACCAAAAATATACTCTGTATTCTACGAGGTATCCTCAGAGGTTGTTGATTGTTCGACACTCAGCTGGAGAATCAACTAGTTCAGAATGGGTTTGCGATGTAGTAAATTATTTTACTTCCATTTTTATTAACATGGACTTCCGCAAAGTATTGCCTGAATCTATTAATTGCTTATACAACAGTGTTTACAAAATATGAATTTGATTCATATTTAAAATTAGACAATGTTACGCTTTTGTGTAAAATCTATAATTGTGCTTACAACTATTTACTGTTCAACTGTATTATTATTTTATTTAGCTTAGGCTTAAATATGTAATATTAGATTCATTCACACAGATCTTAGAATACAAAACTTATTTTTACAGTGGACAAATGATGACTTCAAGACTTCATAAATATCATCTAAATACCTTTTTATCAATGGTGTAACAATAAAATGTGGACTTGTTGGGAAATAAAGACTGTTGCCTTAAAGATGTTAAGCATGTTATGATAATCACTTTTGTGTAACTCTTAACAAGCCAAAGGTTCAGTTCGGGCTTACCATTTTGCCAAGCCCTTTTACTATATTGTTACATCACTGTCTTAATACTAATTGTTTAAGCACCCATTAAATTGTACTTATTGGCGATAGGCGCTAATGCGACAAGGCAGATCATGGCCACAGTGAACAGGATTATGATAGGCACGTATATCGACAGCAGCAGTTTCCTGAAGCCTGAATACTGGAATAAACAAAATAATAAAATAAATTTTTTAAAACGTTTTTAAACACACGTTAAAAATCACGCCTTTGGAACGGTTTGAGATTTAAAAAACAGATGGTTTCATATGATTCTTCTTCCTTTAATATATTGAATACTAATAATATACGGGACATGTTACTTCAGCCGCGTGTTAATCGCTTAACGAACGGAACGACGCCGAATTGTCACTATCCACAACCACAAAGCGAGTTCGCCCGAGCCATCTCGGCCTAGCTATCAATTTTATTGGGCGGAATTAGGCCGGCGAGATTTCAATTCTCGTCTCGTCTCGCCTCGCCTCAACGGTGAAAAAGAAAATCGGAAGGAAATCTTTTTTTACAACGCATTTCGTACAAAGACGTTCCTTCTATCAAAATGTTAGGTGTGTAGGTATGTGATGAGTATATTTTTTATGCCTATAGAATTCGTTGTGCTGCATTTGTATAAATTGGCGTTTTTTGAAACCTACGATATCGCACTGATATTACAATAATGTTGTAACTAAAAATATGTGAAATTCAGGATTATACTATTGCTGAACGTAACATTTGAGTCTCTACACGTCAATACAACCGTAAATAGAATATTGTAAGAAACAAAAGATTCCTACTTAATACAAGGTGAGACTTTTTGTGAGTTAGTTCAGCACAAAACAAAATCAAATCAAAACTTCATCTCGATTGATATTACAATTGAAGTCGAATGAAATTGTTTTGTTTTTCAGAGTTGTTCGAAATTTGAATGTAATAATAAAATCGAATTTTATGTTATTATGAAGCAATAACATAGCAATAATAACATTTTCACAGATAAGGAATTTGTCCTAACAAAACAGTATATCTTTATGCAGGTCGTAATTGGCGGTTTTTGAACACATCATAGAGGGTTTATGATGTGTGTAGATAAAGGTATTTTTTGTAAGTACATACAGGGCAATGCATTAATGCACTTACAAAATTATAAATATACATTATAGTTTATATATCGTAAATACGTGCACTATTGTAGTATTATTCTTCTTGTAACATGACATAGTACTATTATTAGTAGCAGTCGAGCTCCTGGTGAAAGTGTTCGTCCAGGGAAGTAAAATAATAATAAAAATTACTTTTATGTAAGTGCAACAATTCAAATCCCCTTGTATTTTGCACTTTCTGTTCTAAGTTATATAATGTTTCGTAGCAATAGGTACCTTTCACTAACAGTGTAGGTATCGTTATGTAAAATAAAACGGGAAGCTGATAAACCATGACCCTCAACATTAGTTTCCTCATGTTTTCTTAACGTGACTGAAGTACAAGTGGTGTGATGTGTGGAGGCGTATAAACTTACCGGCGCGTCAATACTTCTGTCAATTTGTGTGGTCTGCCGCGTCTGACCCAGCATGTCTTTCATGGGGAATGCGTTCACCCGCCCGTTGCTTATACGTCCATCGGACACGCACACTGTAAGCTGCATAAGAAGAGCAATAGGGTAAATATTTTAAGAATCTACCGTAGTATCTCGAAATAAATTTCATAATGGCGGATCCAAAACATGGTGACTGAAGTAATATGAGCGATACGGGGTTCCTCCTTTACATTTTCTCTGGTGGATGTATTTTGTAAGAAAGCGTTACGTCATCAAAGACTTACAGAGAGCACTATATGCATAATGACGTGGAAAGCAACGAAGGCGGCCAAGATGTTAACGCTCCATCGGGGTAATTCCGCTTTTGTAAGGTACACAGCCAGGAATATTGTCGCAACTGGAAAGTATAAAAAATTTAATAAAGTGCATCATTAGTAACAAGTCTATTATTAGTAACTAGCGTGTCTTATTCCATTGTGACCGAAATCGAGTACCTACTTATTGGAAATTTGAATAGTCACGCCTGTCTGTAAAAAAGGAGCGACTAATTCTATTTGCGACTAGAACTTTCACGACTTGTTTTAGGTGCAATCGGGTCTAAGTTAGAAGCTGTGGATCTTAAGAAAAATAAGCTTATTCCAGCGCGGACAGTAAAAACATTCTTTTACCTGCAAAATGGCGTAAGGACCAAATCTAGTTTTTTACGACTCGGCCCGATTTAATTGAGATTTTTTAGCGCAACTAAATCTAAAATTGAAAATGCTTTTATAAAATAAATTGAAAAATGTATTGAAGATGCACTCACTTCCCAAAATGTGTGCAGCATTACCAACCAGCCAGTGCAACCAGTTGAAGATAGGTCTCTTTTTTGTGCCAGGGTGTGGTCTGAAGTAAGCTCCTGCAATTGTTTAAGTTAAAATTTAGTTATACAGACTTCTAATTCTAGCGGTCAAGGGATTGATTTTTAAGTTGTCATAGGCTAATCGATAAGCAGATGGTTGTGTACACAACTGTTTAGGTAGGCACCTATATGAGCAGTTTAATATATATTTTATATGTATTTAGTAGCAGTAGAGCTCCTTTTGAAGGTGTTCGTGAAAGGAAGTACGCAGCGCAGTGGCAGTGCCTCTCTGATTTCTTAAGCTTACTTTCTGAAGCTCTGAATGGCACTGCAACTGTTAGGGACAGGCGTGTCGCTTACCACCAGGCGCACGACTTATTCGTCCTGTCTCTTTGTATTATAAAAAAATATGAACAGGAAGTGTCCGCCATCAAGTAAAAAATTGTTCCAAAATAGTTTTCAGGCATCTATATTATCCAACTGAAAAGTTAGTAAGTGCCCACTTAAAAGCTCTCATTGTGTCCATTAAAAATGGCTTTATTCATGGGGCGCAATATTAGCCTAAAAGAAAGTAAAAACTCACCAATCGGCTGGATAAAGCAGAGGATAACAGTGACAATTCCAGTAATAGCATGAGGGTTGTCTCCAGTGTCCGACCATTTACCAACTTCTATGAAGATCAGGATGAAGCCGCAAACAGTCAGCAGCCATGTCGCTACCATGAAGATTCTGTGGTACTGAACGACGAAGAATCAAGGTCAGTGAGGTAATTGCTATGTGAAATTTAGACTTTTTTCCATTTTTTTATGATATTTCTGAATGTGATAGCAAACAACCCCTTTAAAGGTTTGCAGTAAAGCAATTATGTAACACCCTGTATAACGAAAATCAATTATTGTAGGTACTTCGCCCTCTATGATGAGAGCGTACCTATATACCAAAGGTATGGTTAGACTGGATTAGTCGCAAAAATTAAGTTAATGAGGAAATAACTTACAGCAAACCAAATATCCTTGCCACCTAATTGTTTTCCTACCCACGTCTGTTGGAAATATCTGAAACAGAAATTGCATTACATATTATCTAACATCTAAACTAATATTATAAATGCTTTTACGTTTTCATCAATTTTGATGAATTTTGGTATAGAGATAGACGGCACCTTGGAGAAGGATATACGCTACTTTTGTCACAAAAATAAATATTAAAAGGGGTGAAATGGGAGATGAAACTTTGTAAGAAGAACCAACAAAATTATGAAAATTAATATAGTACAGTAGACTACTCGAAATACTTATTCTACGCAGACGAAGTTGCGGGCTCTAGTTAGCTACCTACCGGCGCGCCATTAATTTCATTTCAGTTTGATCAGGCGCTCCAATCGTACGCACGCGTACGCTTCCATATTTTGTATTATTATTATTATTAGCGTAGTCAAAATGGCGACCTCACACCCGTACGATAACTCGAACTTCTCGACCGGCAAAGGCCACAAACGTTACTCAGAACACAGTTATCGAATGAAAATTACCGAACGTCCTATTGTTTACAAAGTAAGAATGTAATAATGGAAATATTATTTTTTGAAATAAAGGCTGAATTTTGTTCAATTTTATTAATTTATTTTAATGCAAGACTAATGCAATCCTATATTTTAGGCCTTTAAAGTCTTAAAATGTATATAAAAGGATTTTCATTTTTCTTATAAACTATTGCACCGACTAACTCCGTAAACGCTGTTGGATAACGATATCGTATCCGAATCCGAATCGAAAGCTTGACTCGAACGTTTTGAAAACGATATCCAATCGAACGATTCGGTTAAAATATCGAAGCATTCTGAATCGGGGTCCAGGAATCGAACCCGGAACCTATGCGTGGCAGACCGGTATAGTAACCGTTCGGCCACGAAGGCAGTCAATTAAGATATACATAGTAATTTCCATTGTAGTTTAAGTGAACTTACATAAAATAATAAATGCCATCATTGCCATTCCACTGACCATCTATTGAGACTCAAGTGCAATTTGAACTAGATTTTGGCAGAATAACAAATATTATCATAATTGCAATAGAATTTCGGTGTGATTTTAATGGAATTACAATGCCCAGTTGGTTAAAAAAAATTTGCAGACTTGGGACACTGGTAATTAATAAATATAAGTATTAACTCCTCAGTACTGACCTGGCGAGTAGAATACCAAGAGAGGCAGTTCCAATCCAAGCGGTCAACATGAAGCATCCATGTAACTTCAGCAACAATTTGGATGCTCCTCCTGCATTTCCCACTGTAGATAACGCGAGTGGCTCTTCAGTTGCCGCGTACACCTTGTTATGGAAGCCCACGCGGTTGGCATCTGAATGGAGGGAAAGAGAAGGAGAACACTGTAAATGTTAGGAACTATACATTGAATTTTGAATTAAAATCTTTATAACTTTATTGAATGTTACGATGTTTGACCACCACGATGTTCAATTATCTTTGCGAAATTGTAATAAATACTAGTTTATTACAATTATTAACACAGATATCGAACACTAAGAAAAAATTCCTTCGCTCCGGCTGGATTCGAACCAACGTCTTTCAGCAAACCGCGCCAGATGCTATGCCAACTAAACCACGGAACGAACCACTACGAATTTTTGTACGTGCTTGTTGTTCTGATCTTTGTTTTGGTTTTCTTAACGACTTTTTTGCCGCAGCAAATCTATTTCTTTATTAGAATTTTTTTATGATAAACTGACGGGACGAACAAGTAGTGTGACTGGTGATAAGCGACACGTCTATCCATAGCAGCAGCAGTGCCACTCAGAGCTCTAAATCGCCAAGATTTAAAGGCACTGCCATTGCGCCCGTCACCCTGAAACAAGTTGACAAGACCCGCGTGCCTGTTATTTACCAGCACCCTTAGCGCCCAGTTACACGACGCGAAAGTTTTCACGCGGACGTGTAAGCACGGCACACGCCGTACGGCGTAAGTTACCGCGCTTTCACGTACATTAATGGCGAATCTGAATTCTATTTACTACGCAACATTTAAATTCCTCTGAATAAGACAACCGCGCCCAAAGTAGACGTAGACCAAAGACAAGCCAGCCTCGTCCCCGTGCCCGCGACGCTCAATTAAGTTAAAACGTAAAAGTATATAGAGCGTACTTCGCCATGACAGTTACATGCACGCGGTCGATGAGGCGTGAGCGCAATGTAATTCGTGTCGAATAAACGCGCCCTTATACTTCAAAACCGGAACACGGTAATGCTCACATTACTGCTTGGCGGCTGACATATCGACGCCTCCCACGTAAAGTATCGTATGTCAAAATTGCCAAGTTTACAGGGGAGCCTTTTAAAGTTGTAAATTCACTGAAATAAGCATAACACGTGACTTTAGATTTCTCACTTTTATTCGGCAAATCTCGTAACACACGTTGAGTATCATAAAATCCTAGATATCGGTTAGATGATCACTCTATGTGAGTAATAAGCTTTGCCAAATGAAACGGAGAACTTTAAAACACTCCCCTGCAAACTTGGCAATTTCGACATACGATACTTTACGTAGGAAGCGTCGATATGTAAGGCTGCAGTACTTCCCTGGACGAACTCTTTCACAGGGACCTCTACAGCTAATAAGTAGTATCGTATTACGAAGTAATATAAGGCCATGATCATAATTAACTTGCAGAACTCACCTTTCATACTGTCACCAGCTACAATCATGAGATGGTACTTGTTATTCGCCAGATCGAAAGTCTGTCCTTTCACTTCGGACACAACGTCTCTTTTAAACTTGCAGTATAGTTTTCCGTCAATAACCGAAGACTCTTGCATCTGTACTATGTTTTGTGGAGATTCAGACCTCGCAACGTATGGTTCCGATTTTGGGTACGTCCATGAGGTGAACAGTCTGATTTGCCCGTTGTCATTTCTAACGCATTCCATGGCGTTATCGTCTCCCATGTTTTTGTCCATGCTCAGGCCCGCAGCTACATATTTAGGATTGCCACTAGCTTGCAACTCGAAAGTATATTGGTCGCCAGCAACGAACACAGCGACGATTGCGTCGCAAGTGCCTGAAGGGGCGCAGTTTTCGGGAACGCCGAAGCATAGTTTTGTGTCACCGCAACCTCGGTAGATGATGTCCAATTGAGAGTTTTCGGGTTTTGGCTGAAAAAAGGGATTGGAAACAGTAATTACTTATTAATACAAAGATTAGACATTTGGAAAAAAATTCTTCGTGGCAGACGCTATGCCAACTAAGCCACGGAACGAACCAGCGGACGTTACGAAAGACGAAACAACTATATACCTACAGGAGTGCTTGTAGCAGACCCTGTATTCTCATTCTTCCGCCGACATCCGTCCGAAACAATACTGTCAAGATATAGGTACATGTTGAAAGTATACTTCTTTCGTTGTTAAGCCACTTATTAATTATATCTCATAAGCGTTTATATGTATAAAGTAAAATCATATTAAATGTCGCTCTATTTGTCTATTATTACATATATATATATATATATATATATATATTATATATATATATATATTTATACATGACAGGCAAATGACTCCACCTGATGTTAAGTGGAAAGTGGTATCCAAACGCGAAGGAACCTAGTGCAGCGATGAAACCCTCACTGCACTAGCCACCTCCACCCTGCCTATATATGTATATATCACTATACCGAGTGAAAATATGTTTTTTTCATTTGTATAATCATAATTTTGTAATAATATGCTAAAGAAGGATCGCGACAACCTGCGTATTTTGTGACCCAGTATTTTTGACGACGTGCATTAAGGAGACCTATCAATACTTTTGATACATTATCAAAGCATCAAAAAAGCTAATTGAGTACAGCCTGTAGAAGCTGGGGGTATAAACTTGATATACGTTAAGTTTAGAACATTGTCCTGTATTTCGTTTCAGATGTTTGTTCGTAGTACCAGAAAACAACAAGTGTTCAGTTTGTTCCCAAAAATAATAAAGAACTTCCCGAATATTCCCAAAACTGCCACATTTAATATAACTTATCATGTTCTGCAGCAATGAAAATTATTAAAATTAAATCTGCCCAAATGGCAAAAATCTGCCCTAAATGGTCACACTGTTCTCAATATGAATGTGATATTGACATTGGCAAGAGGTCTCTTGTCAAAACGTTCCTTTGCAAGTTTCATTATCTCTCATTTAAATATTGTCCAAATATTTTTGTCACATTGTTTTATTTTTTGCTTTATGTCATCACTGTTTAATTGAATATTTCATTCGGTATTTTATAGCTTTAATGTTTTATGTGTGTAATAAAAAATAAGCAAAACTTCAGGTAGGTACATTCAATCATGCTTAAAATGAAACGTACATACAAGAACGTTACCTAGTCTATGATCAATCTGAATCAATTACGTTGTGTTCTTGCATCTATTCTAAAATACAAAGATTTACAATTTTTTATTTCCCACTTCTAAAAATATACAAAAATATATTTATAATCAGGCATAAACTAAAACGCAAAATTATACTAGTAAAGTCCATGAACGGCTCTTCGTCGTTATTGGGGCAGCTTTTGCCATCCTTCTTTAAACACTATTCAAACAGTGAGGCATCTGTTAAATTGCCTTTCCATCTTTAAAAGGTAGGTTTGTAATACGAGATAAATGGATTTAAACTAACCTTGGATTCGGAAATAACAGGTGGCGCAGGTGTGATAGTTTGTGAGGTAGACGTAGGTGCATTAGTAGTGATGACGGTGTCATTCCTGACTATTTCCACCAGAGGTGATTCTATGCCGCGCCAGAACGTTGAGTAGTCCTGTGCAATTGTTGCTCTGGAAACAAGAAAATGGATTTTATCTTACAGTGATAAAATAAGTAATGGAAACATAATAAAGACAATAAATACGGAGTAAATAATTACTCCGTTAAGGACAGGTCAAACAGCTCAGCAGATCTGTCATCTGACGAGGAAGACCAATTTCTAGTGGCGATCAAGAGCTGAATGAGCGACGTAGTGCGACAAGCTAGACCTACGACATGGTAGACCTACACAATTTTTGGGAGCCGTATAAATCTAGAAGTAAACTTGTTCTTACCTGAACTCAATGCTTCCCAAAAAGTCATCTGGCGCTCGCCATTGGAAGGTCATAGCAGGCTTCTCCTCAGGACTAGAGTGTGTCACCGTGTCGTTTTCCCCACGACAGCTGGTCATATGAGTCTTCAGTGGATCAGGCAGGGAGACAAACTTGCCCACTATTAAGTCTTGTTTCTAAAATTAATAAAGAATTAAAAAAGGAAGCGAAAGACAAAGAATATAGGTATAATTGTATATTCTAATATTGTATATTCAGTTATACAATACATCTCTTATGCCTATAAACTCGAAGACTTCGTTGGTCAATGGTAAAGGAATTTATCCTGTCCACGAATTACTACCGTGAATATCGCTTTCGTGAGAAAATTGTTGATGCAGATCTGGCCTTCTCTTCTCTCTACCCCTCTCAACAAAGCTACCAAAGGAGACTTTCTCCTCCGATCTGGTAGCCTTGTTAGTTCAACAATACAAACAAGTAAACATTAATATCTCAGGTGAACACAACCGAGCTAAAAAATTAAGTATCTACATACATCTCTAGCTACATTGTCAACAGGTTTGACAATGGAGTAATAGAGAGAGACGTAGCTTCCGCCCTTATCATAAGCTATGAAGGCGTAGACTACCTCAGATAATCAAGTAATACTAACATAGTGAAAATAAGTTGTCATTTACCTGCACAGACCGAGCTTGCAAAATAAATCCTCCAATAGGCACTGGCGCGCCAACAGGACTGCCGATGGTGACACCGAGTAACCCCCCCTGATGGACTTGTGATGACGAAGGTTTTATGAGGTACGGCGGTGGAGATATCTGAGCTTGGATGTTCGGAGTCGAGTGGCGGGGTAACTGGTCCACACACGCCTGGAAATATGGAAAAATAAAACGTAGGTATATTGAGATACATGGTAGGTTTTTCCCATCTAGGTTTTTTTATAACTCCAAGTGACAGCACGAACATTCTATCCATAACTTTACTAGATACAATTAGCCAGAATATTGAACAGAATATTTTTTTATATTTTTAGATGATTTAGCATTATTTCGGAAATTAATAATAATTAATTTCTTAAATATGGCGAGAATGCAAATCAACACACTGTATTTTCCTGGAAATATGTGGTACAATTTATTATAAATGATGTTGGGAGGCAAGAACCCGTTTACTTCGCTAGCGACCGCGAAAAACGTAGCGTCTTTGGAGGCGTCGCAATCGTCTCTCGGCCCCCCGCACACCCTGCACTCTAGGTAGGTATAGGTAAAATCGGCACTACCCTTACGTCTAATAAAGGGAACGACAGACGGAACGGATCGTCCTTTATAATAATACTTTCACTTTATTCTTCACTTACTTAATTGGACATAGTTATGCAAACAAAAACCAACCCACACCTCGAGTGAAATTGAGTTATGTATTTAGGTAGAAACCCAGACGTGTCCTTTACCCGCTTACAAAAGATCCTGGCAATATACCAAGTCAAAACGGAGAAAATAAAAGTCCTTCGGGTACCAACCCTAAATAAGTAACTTTTTAATAGCTAAAAAGAACCATGCTGCTTAACATCATATAATGTATTTTTTAAATATGCTAAATGGATCCATGTCACATGTACTGAAGCACTGTAGATCTTTAGGTTTTCATTACGAAAACTAGAACATGATTCTCGTTAACTAAATAAAAAGATGCATAATGTTTTCTATTTATTGCTATATAATATAATAGTTTCCCTATATCATTGTCAATGCTACACATAAAGCACGTTGTTTCGTCTCAAATAACTTACCTATTTATTACTTCACACCGTTTTCACAAAAATCTAATTATCTCGAAAGTGACATTTTTTGGGTTGGTTCTAGTTTGCATAGCTATGTCCAATTATCTAACAGAAAAAAATCTAAAACGTGGTTTGTTTTGGATCAGACGCGTGTCTGATGGGAGGTGGTCATCGACGCTCATGCATGTTTACAAAATCAGATTTTATGCGTTGCCAGCCTTTGACATCCACATTTTGTAGGTTCGAGGAATGATGCCCGCTGCCGCATGGTGTTACAATGCCAGGCATCTAAGATGTGGGGATGGACTCTACTCCTTTGGCGGGAGGTGCGATGGTTGAAACGAGACTGTGGCACCAGTAAGAAAAATTCCTCTGAGCACTCCTCATTATAAAGACGGTAGAACAGATAAAGAGAGCCAACGTCTCTCCGTAGGCTAAGGGGCTCCATACTGTCTGTTAGTTTGGGATCATCGACAATACGAACAGCCCTACGTTGGATGGAGTCAAGTGGGTCAAGCTGGTATCTGGGAGCTCCTGCCCAGAGTTGCGAGTAATACTCCATATGAGGCCGTACTTGTGTTGTGAGTAATACTGCTTCGCTCTATTGAGCACTCCGAGGTTTTATGAAGCTAGTTTGGGTTTTTCTTGTACTTACAGTAGGTGGAGCTCCTTTGCTATGTTGCTTTGAAGATTTAATGAGAAACAGCAGAGTGAGGAGTATGCCAATGCTTCTTTTTCGCGGCAACATTTTGACTATCTGTGAACAATAAATAAGACATTTGTTTATTACGTGAAATAGTACAACACCAACCATCGAGTATATAACCAGAAATAGAGACGAAATAAGAGCCATCCAGCCCTGGCAACTCATCAGGCAAATGGGCCTTATGTCACCGTTAAATATCAACTCTTGGTTGCGCTGAAATCACAAATTACAAATCTGAAATAGTACAGCGCCAACAACTGACCTATGTGTACGTTTCTGTACATTCCAAAAATATTCTATATTTATTGTAATAAAGATAATATCTCTAACAATGGGGGCTGTTCTATTCGGTGGTGTGGGAAAAACAGCAAAACATCTAATTACAAAACGAACGGAATCATATTTAACCGGCAATAAAATATTAAATATGTAATTTTACAATTATCGTCCATTATCTATAGCAAAGCTCAAGTTAAACAGGTAAGATTTGAAGTGAAACAATTGACGACACCCGTCAATTGTTTCGAATTCGGCCTGGGCAATAGGTGCGCAGTTGTAATGATTTGGCTGAATAGTTTTCAAACAAATTAAATGACATTTCGTCTATTTCTGGTTATATACTCGTTGACACCAACACGTCAGATACTTTTTGTTCTCGGGAATCGAATTAGTCTTCTCATGCAACGTCTTAACTTAAACTGCGCTGATTGTGAGTTGAGACCGCGTTTGCTTTGTTTATTTAGATGGCGTGACTTCTTTGGGTTCTTGGGTTTGGGTGGGTGTTCCGCAGGGCTCAATACTTGGACTTTTCTTATTTCTCATTTATAGTAATGATCTATAATTCTTTGTTAAGGACCTTTGCGAAATAGTATTGTTTGCTGAGACATCCTTGATTTTTAAAACAGACAGACATGACGTTAGCTATGAAAATATTAATGATACCCTTTCAAAGGTAGTTTATTGGTTTAATATTAACAATTTATTGCTCAATGCGAAGAAGACAAAGTGTGATAAATTTGAATTACCTAATGTAAAATCGATTACCCCAATCATAGAAATAAATGGAGAAAAGTTAAGACCTTGTTAATAAAGCTGTGTTTTTGGGAGTGACCATAGATAGTAAACTCCAATGGTTTTCACATATATCTTACTTGGCCAGCAGATTAAGCTCTGCTGCATTCGCAGTCCGTAGAATACGTGAACTTACCGATGTTGCTACTGCTAGACTAGTTTACTTTAGTTACTTCCATAGTATAATGACCTACGGGATTCTCATGTGGGGTAAAGCGGCAGATACACAAATCATATTTGTGTTGCAAAAACGAGCGATTCGTTCTGTGTACCGTTTAGGTCTCAGATTTCTCTCAGAGAAAAGGTTAAGGAGACTGGTAACATGACTGAGGCATCACAGTACAATTACTCAAATATTTTGTATGTCCGTAATAATATACATAATTTCGTTAAGAAAGAAGATATCCATGATATTAACCTTAGAACTAAGTCCAGTAAGATAAACGATTCTTTTATGGGGAACTGTATACTTTATTACAATAAGATTCTGGAGCATATATTAAGATTACCATTCTCTAAGTTTAAAACTTACATTAAAAACATTTTAATTGAAAAGTCATGTTACAAAATTGTAGACTACGTGTTATATAAAGATGTATGGAAAGACAACGTGAGTCTAGATTCCACACAAATATGATTCAAAACGTATTCTATACCATTTAAGTTTATTTGAAAAGAGCGATCCCTAGAGTTTCTTGCTCGTTCTTCTCAGGGAGGTTAGCGTAGTGAACGAGCAGTAGAGTAAAAAATTTACCTATGGAATAAATTATTATTTCTCTTTGATTTTGACTCTGGTGACTGGTACGTAATGTGTACCTTAGCTCGTTTAAATTGAAATAAATATATTATATGATAACTAGAAGTCAAAATAATAATGAATAATATTGATCTTAAATCAAGTGACGGGACGAACAAGTCGTGCGCCTACGGTAAGCGACACGTCTATCCATAGCAGCTGCAGTGCCACTCAGAGCTGTAAATCGCAAAGATTTCAAGGCACTGCCACTGCGCCCGTCACCCTGAGACATAAGTTGACTAGTCCCATGTGCATTTTTGTTAAATTTTTTTATTTTGTTTAATTTTTATGTTATACTTGTATAATAGCTGCCTAAACTTATGAGTGTATTATATACAATTTTACAGTCATGTCCGTGGGGTGGAGGCCTGGTGATCCATAACACAGGTTTTTTACCTAGCTTGGACACCAGTCTCCCATTTTAGCATTGTTTAAATTTATATCTGTACAAATTGCCATTTTAGTATTTGTAAGCTATTGGGAGAAAAAAAATAAAAAATAAATAATTGATGTAATTTCACCAGCACCCTTAGTCTTCAAAACCGGAACACAGTAATGGTGACATTACATGCTTGGCGGTAGAAATAGTTAAGATGGCAGTACTTCCTCGGACGAACTCTTTCACAAGGAGCTCTACTGCTACGTTTATTTATTTTTTCTTATTTCACCATAGCACAGCGAAGGTGAAACATATTCTTCCCCAACGGCCCTTTTCAGAGCCACCAAAATATGGTAACACCTGTACAACGCCACTGATAATGCTATATCAGTCGCTAAGTACTGGTACTAGAAGAATAAGAAGAGTGAATTTCTACAATAAAAGCTGTTTGAGACCGTAGTGGTCCAGAGGGCTTTAGAGGCGTGTCCTAAGTGGATAGTTTTCAAGTGACCTATGTTATAAAATTCAGATACTATGTGCAAAACTGAAGTTACCCTTTCTGACTTTAAACCGACCCCGGGTTCAGAAGCTACAAACCCGTTTTTCTGTCGTACAGCTAATCCGTCGAATCCAAGGATCTGCCCAATCCAGAATATCTCCCATAACAAACGAGGCTAAAATATGACCATCATGTGACAAGTCGTAAACTATGAAAGTGTAATGCAACGCCATTGTCACTTCGTTGTAATGTCTCGTTTCTATTAACTGTATTCGAGTTTTTTATTGTTTGTTTTTTGCTCTATAACCGTAATGAGTGGTGACGTGTTAAAATAACTTGTAGCCAGCCGTGACCGTACGTGTGGTCACGTAATCTTACTAGTAACAGTACCTAATATTGTAGTATCTCTGTACCTTTTTTATTTGGATTTTTATATCTTTAGACAGCAATACGTGTTAAATTGAAGTGTTTTCTATCAAATAGGTTATGGGCCTAGTTAGAAAAAATAGGTAGGGTTTGATCTCCTGTGTTCGTATATTTTCATTAGTTACAAACAATGCATTTATTTATGAGTGTTGTGTATTTAATAAAACAAATACTCGTAAAATACTTATTTTTATGTGCTGTTAAATAGCAGTTAACTAAATGCTGAACTAAATAATCGCCGTAAATTAAAAAAGAAATAAAATGTACAGTGGTTGTTGCTCTTATGTACTTATAACATCGTTAACCCGTTAGGTCTCTTCTAAGTAGAGGGTTTAGGCCGTCTCAAGTGTTACAAGGGCCGTGAACCTTCTTCGACATGCAGCTTACGTCATATTTGCCTTCATCGTTGGCGAGGTACTGCTACCAAACAATAATAAATATATGTAAGTTGGATGGTAAAGATATTTGCACATGGGGCCACAGGGATTTGAAGTGTCTACCTCTAAATTGAGATACAACGTTCTTCAACTAAGCTACCGTTGCTCTTTACCCATATAACGTTTAATTACAAAAAAAGCAATACACTTATATACTTTTATAATGAATGTGTATAAGTATTATACAATGTTTTGTTTATGTTATTTTTATTTTATATAATACACCAAGCACAAACTGTCTATTTTTTTCTTACAGTATCTTGTTATTTTTGTTTTAATAAAATATTGTTCTTTGTATTATATCTATTGTATTATACAAAAAAGAAAATAAAAATAAATCTTCATCAATAACTATACACGAATATTATCATACTAGTTAACTTGAGTAAGTGTTAAGTTATTCCAGGTTTTTCTGCAATATAAAGATAATCGAACAACAAAGAAGGACAGAGACACCAATACGACTTTTTAAAGTGAGGAAAGGAGATACCTTGTGGAATATAAGGAAGTGATAAATAGAAGGCAGTGCAAGACTAAATGTAATGATAAGGTGCCTACCAGCGTCCTGAGGCCTTACCATGAACTCTTATTACACTTCAGTATAGGTTCGTAATGACAAAAAACGGGATGGTGATATACACTTCACGTAGCACGGTGATTCACGCTCCATACTAAGGCGGTCATAAATACGTAACTCCGAAATTATTATTATTTTTTTATTTTATTACGTTAAAATATGATTAGGTAAACGTAAATTAATAAAATTATACATTTTAAAAAATATTTGACAATATTTAGGTGTAAAAATGTCTCGCAGTAATTTTGTTTTTAGACGATGTATCTAAAACATTTTATACTGCGACTTTTAATGGTAAAACTGTGTAAATAATGATTATTTGTATTAACAATAACCACAAATGAATAAATTAAAACAATAAAAATACATAAAAAAGTTCATTTTACAAAATACAAACAGAACACAAATTATACCAAAATACATTAAATCTCAACAATATTAACTTTAAATACATAACAAGTCTAATACAGCTTTTGACAGTACACCTTTTTTTTTAACAGGTAACTTTCGTAGACCTGTTATGAAGGGATCTGAATGAAGAAGCAGCCTATTTACTAAATCTGTGTTGGTCACAATGCGACTCATTTTACGCGTATGATTTTTTCTAAAAGACTTGATGTATTTGTTAGTCGCTTCAGCTGCTTCTTCAGACAACTCTCCGATTGACAACAAACCGTAATCTATAACATTAGCACCATGAATTAGAACTTTGTGAACGGAAGCAGGCATGTTATACCACGGATACTCGGCAACTAACTGCCGAGCCGTCTCTAAAGCGAACTCTTCGAAGTTCGTCTTATTAATATTATATCCCGAATTTAAACATTGAAGGATGATCCAGCAACGATCTAGGAGATCCTTCTTGATCCCAGTAATTTCAGCGGAAATTTCTGAATTCGAGAAAAACCGCCTGGCTGTATTACCATCGTTTGATGTTCCGCTTCCGCCACTTTTAGGCTTATCCACTATAAGCCCTAATCTTTCTCTAAATTGAGTCTGAACATATGATTTTTTTGCAGCAACAAGCATTTTGTCATTAGCGGACCTAGCTTGCCATTTCCTAACATCTAACTTGTACGCGACATGAACAAAATATTCAAAAAAACGTATTAACGCGTGAAGAGGTGATAAACCAAATTCATATTTACTCTCATCGACTTCCTTATTTAAACATTCGTCAATTTTGTTCATTTCACTGGGCAAGGCGTTACAAATAAAACATTTTGATGAAGAAACACCACTAAGTGCATTACACACTTTACCATCTACCATAGTAAGTTGCAAACAATGAGTAATGCGATATTCGCGATCTTCTTCCTTGAAAACAGTAGGCTGCAAGTTCCTTATTTTATCTTTAAAATGAGCTTCTTCCTCAACTGACACTGCAGTCGATTCCTTCAAATATCGGAGGCGTATAGGACGACAGTATCGAGTTGATGAAGGACGAGGATTTTTCCACAAAACTACTGAATCTTCTTTGTTATCTGTTGTCAAAACAAGCTGAAGTGGCACATACGAAGTAACAAACAGGCTACTGTCTTCAAGAGTGGAGTCAGAAAAACACTGTTTATATTCTGAATGCCCTGTACTGCCATCGAAACCCCATTTCTCTATCAAAGATATCTTATCTAGAGACTCATTAGGTACACTATCCAAAACATCTTTTTGAGACTTGAGAATCCGATTGGCAGTATGATCTAATAAACTTTGAAGTTCGACTTCGGCGGATGATTCTGTAACAGTAATATCTGAAGGATAACAGTGTTTTTTAGATTCCACGACACTTTGGTAAGATGGGAAAATGGTTTTTGAAAACTTATTGTCTATAAATTTCTTTACTAATATATATTGATGTCGAGTTAACTGAGCTTCAACAATGAGCGATAAAACTTCGCTAGAATCGATTTCAGGACAAGACAAGCTATCGGACGCATTGAGCAATGACTGTACAAGAGAAGGGTCTTGGTTAGACAAACTAGCCAATCTTCTCCTTTTTGTACGTTTACTGGTGTCGTCAAAGTTAATTCTCGGACGGCCATGCGATGAAGAAGTTGATGGTTTAACTTCGTCAAAGCTCTGAGATACACGTAACTCAGTTCGCTGTACATCAATATTTTCAACGACATGCAGCCAATCTGAATATTTTTCTAAGAATTTAGATCTAGTACGATTCGACTTTGCCCAGTAGTGGGAAATTCGTTTACAAATATTCTTAATTTTAAGGCTTAAAGTCTCTAAATCAATATTTTCGATGTCGTCAGAAAGGGATGATGTTTCGGTCAAAGTGCTCAGGACGTGTTGCATTTTTTCATTTGGATTACCCACTTTAGAGTGCCAAATATCAAAAATTGTCATCCTCGATACAGAACATTTGAAAAATGTACCTAAAACAATATGAAAGCTGAACTTAAAAAAAAATTAAAAATTCAATACTATGGACATGCATACTTTGACACCCCTTTAAGCCAAGAAGAGGCAGCAAGATGCAAATGAAACTTATAGCTCTTAATAAGGACATACTCCTTATTCAAAAACCATATACCTCAGGTGCAGCTCAGCGCAGCCAAAAGTTGTAGGTCTAAAGGAAATTAAGTTATGCCAAAAATTTTCACCAAAAAACTGCCTTCAATAAAAAAATTATATAAAAAAAATATGCATAAAAAAAATTAAAAAAAAATTGATAATAAAAGTACATACCATGCTCTTGGATCTCCATGCTTTCACAACACGTAAACACTTGATTTGGAATAGTGACACTCAAAAACAAAGTGATTAAGTTTCGATGACTCACACGTGGTGATAATTAGTCTCGCGATGCGCTCACTTCCGATGCACAAAAGTGAATGATAACGTGACCTAATTACATTGATATTTATAGTTTTTGGAAGCTTGTTAACTAGTTACTAACTTAGTGAGATGATCTAACCGGGATAAGCCAATGATTTTTTTTGATTTATGGCCTATGGGGGAATCACAGTGCGTAGCGCTGTCCCGCAACGATTCGTTTTAGGTCCTGAGCTGTCTCACGTGCTTGTAGTTTCACCAGGTGTTTTCCTTCAACACGGGAACGCAGTAATGCTCACGTTACTGCTTCGCGGCAGAAATAGGCAAGGTGTCTATACTTTCCTAGACGAACTCTTTCACAAGGAGCCCTGCTGCTACTAGGGTGGTTGAGCTCTAACCTTTTCTACCTGGCAGTGAGTTGTATAGGATAATTGAAACTATAACGAACAAGTACAATAGCACAATGATGATAAGTACTATAAACAATAAATGCGTAGCAGCGTCTTGTTTGAATACGGTAGAACTACATAAACGTTTGAGATTGTAACAGGAACTGTTTTTAAAAGGAGTATAAATGGGACTGAGTCACCCTTGTCACGCTCTGTTAAGGTCATTTCCATGTACAGAATAAGTTAATACAAGTGAACAAGTCTCTGTTCGTACACTGTTCTTTTTTATGTATTCTTATACGGGGTGTAATTGATAAGTGTGTCAAGGCGATTATTCCGTAAATTAAGAGATATCAAAAACCTTCAAACTGATATCAAAAGTACGTTACCTAGCGAGTAAAAGGACATTAATAACTTTTTAAAATAAAACTTGAAGTATCTAAAATTTTGACATTAAGTGCTCCTATATATTTAATACGACATTCGTAAAGAGGCTTTAGTAGTAACTGCTAAAAAACAAAAGTTGCTGTTTATGACGTTAGTACTTTACAAATAATCCTGTATATGGGTCGTTACGTATGGTTATAGATGATTTATAAGTCTATAATTGAAACTAATGAATGTAACGGGGGCGAAGGGCTGTCTTGCCCTACATAAACGCCCTCAATAAGGCTTATAATTTATTAAGAAAAGGCTCTTTGGAACGACGTGCCCTGGTTTTTATTGTGAAAGTAATTAATGATAGTTAAGGATCGATAGGATTAAGGATGACTCGCACTCACGACTCCTAAATCCGTGTACCTTCGTAACGTATTTATGTTACAATAATCATTCAATAATCACGGGCAAAGCAGAGAAAATTAATTCTATATCTGTTTAAATTAAATTTTTTATTGAATTGATATTTAATTATTTTTATGTGAAATTGCTTCACTAGTTTGTTATAATTGGTAATACAAAGATCGAACACTCAGAAAAAATTCCTTCGATCCGGCCGGATTCGAACCGACGTCTTCTAGCATACCGTGCCAGACGCTTTACCAACTAAGCCACGGAACGAACCAGCGGACCTCACGATTTTTTCTATGTGCTTGTATCGTATCTTTGTATTAGTTTTATCAATGACTTTTTAGCCGCCATCTATGAGAAATCTATGATATTTCATCACCCAGTTAGGTACCTTTACACCTATCAGCCCCCGCTAAAGAAGTCGCTATTCATTGTATTTAAATTATTATTGAATTAATATTCAATTATTTTAATGTGAAATTACTCCACTAGTTTGTTATAATTATTACTTCTATATCCTTTATTATTAAATTATCAATTTACAGATTAATCTACTCGACAGTAAGAACATTCAATCTTTGAGTAGTAACAATATTGCATGACTGGCAGTGGAACTTCTTGTGAAAGAGTTCGTCCAGGCAAGTACTGCCTTACTTATTTCTGTCGCCAAGCAGTAATGAGAGCATTACTGCGTTCCGTTTTGACGGGTACCTAAGGGTGCTGGGGAAATTACAAGTAGGTACATGAGACTTGTCAACTTATGTCTCAGGGTGACACTGCAACAGTTATAGACTGGCATATCGCTTACCAACAGGCACACGATCGTCACTTAGTGTCATAAAAAAAAATCTGTTAGGAAAGGTCTCTTTGAAGGAGTCTTTAGGTAATTAGGTATCTACGGGTCATCAAAATGCCAGTTCTAGGATTCCCATGAAGCTGGTTTTGTTCAGATTGAAGGTTAATTAAAAGAGCGGTGAAAGAATAAGACGCAAAAACAAAAAAAAAAGCCTTATTGGTAGGGTTGCCACTTCTTAAAACCATATAGCCGGACCGACCAGTCAGTTTAGCCGGTTTTGGGTGAAAAGGTCGGAGACACTGTCAAGCCTTTTTACGGAAATGTCCGGCTAAACTGACTGGTCTGTCCTTTTTACCAATTTCAAGGATTCTTGACAATTTTAAGGATTATCAATACGAATACGACAATTTTTTTAATGTAAAACCAGGTTTTTTGAGCATATTTTCTTCATAAAATCTTATTAAATTCTAATGAAATAACAAAACGTAACATAAATAAGTCTTCTTTACTATTGATAATTTATTAAAGAAAAAAAGAAAGAAACGTTTATTCAGCTTAAGATAATTCAAGCTAAACGGGTAATTCACATTAATTATTACATATACCTATCTAAAAGCTGAAACGGATCCAATTCAGCATAATGTTACAACTCGCCTGCTGTAACGCTGGTTTTCAGTTGGAACCGCTTTTTTTACAAAATGAGATCGCACGTAAGTACAAGTGTGATAAACACTAAAATTATAAAATGTAACTTAAATATTAACTAAAAACAAGTAGAAAAATTACTAATAGGAACTATTACATGACTATATATAAAATACTACACTTGTCAGGGATTATTACATGAATTGGATGTATATAAAATACAACACTTCATCATCATCATTATATCAGCCGGAAGACGTCCACTGTTGAACATAGGCCTCCCCCAAAGATTTCCAGACCAGCCAAACGGACGCGACGTGCATCCATCGATTACCGCCGATACTGCACTTGTTAGGAGTCATTACAAGAATTGAGTGTATGAAATACTGCTTTTCCGAGACATTAATAAAGAGGAACTAGAACTAGAAAAGGCTGTCACTACTGAAGCAAGCAATTCCATTAAAATACCATAAAGCTATCCATCGAACTCAAGATTAAACAAAACAAAACTTGGTATAAAAAAAACAAATAAGAATAGGACAAACTCAACACCGTCTAATTTGGCAGGACATGCATTCACAAAAGCCTATGTCCGACTTATCCGGACGCCTGGCAACGCTACTTACTGGTGTCAAATAAAAAACAAAAAGAACAAAAAGTAAACGGTTTTGTTTACGAATCACAGATTCCCTCGGATGACTAGTTAATTGTTTCGAGCAAGCTTTTTGCGGTCACTATGATTGGTCGGAATCTGAGGCCAGCCGCTTAACGTCAACCTTGGCGTAGCAATGTCACGAAGTGGGCCTGTATAACCACCAGGCCACGCAGGCTATGTTTATTCACTGTATTGAATTCGAATAGAGGCAGGGAGAAAACGAAGCAATCACGAATTGCTTTATATCAATGCGATGTATCAAATATGGTACTGTATAGGATTTCTATTGGAAACTGATACTATGAATAATTTTAAATTACTAAACAAACTGCAAAGAACCTCAGATTATCTACCGCTGATTGCACGGTTAACTTTAATACCTTTTACGGATTGCATGATGGTTAAACAGTTTGTACCAATAGATCATTATATTAATAAAAACTATAGTAGTAAGTCTACTCTAGAGTTAATTATCACCGCAAAGTAAAGAGTAATAAATCAAACCGACTCGTTAACCTCTACTTGACCTACTAATTTTGTAATGTTTTATAATAAAAATTCCAATAGCGTTAATAACTTGAAGTTGAATGCCGCTCTCTCACGCTAGATGACTTCCCTAAGGTAGTTACAAATTCACTTATATTTTCATAATGCATGATATTGTAGTATAATAAGACTCGTTGGGCAACTTCATACAAATGTAGCAGCCGCGCACCTTCGCACAATCTCGCGGTGCACTCACGTTGCATAGCGAGCGTCGTCACATGCGCCATTCATTATAGAACCCAAGCATTCGCTTGCTGTTTAGAAAATTACATCAAATAGTAGACGTGTTTATTGTTGTGTCCGTGGTGGTATTTTTTTTCTAGCCCTGTACTGGGGAAACACCGAATCGCGGGTGCCATGGAAACACACATAGACAATACAAATATTTCTCCCGGCCCTGGAATCGAACCGAGTACCTCTGCATGGCAGAGCAGCCTGGTGACAGTTCGGCCATGGAGGCAGTTAACAATTTAACGGTTTGAACAAGAGTACTGGCAAGCTACAAGTATTGTATATTGATTGATCATCTTTCGTGCTTTTACCAGTGCTAAAAAGCCGGCTGTTCTTGAGCCCATATGGGGGAAAGTGGGGTAAAACCCAAATAAAAAAATAAAATAAAAAACGTAACCTATCATAAATTCGATTTTTTCCGAAATAACGTTTGTTCGAATTTTCATTACACCGAAAATCGAATTATCACGAAACCGTTGTTCTTTCAGGATAGGTTTGTTGGATGTTTATTGCAAAGACACGATTAGGTTCGGTTACGTTAGGTTATGTTAAGTTTAAAAGAAAAAAACATTTTCCTCTCAAAATTACTTTCGAAGTTATGAAAATTCGAGCAAAAAGAAAAATAAATCAACTTCAATAAAATATTATTTAGTTAAGTTTAAAAGGTTACACTACGCACTTGAGATCACCTTTTACTTAATTCTTAATAACAAAAAATATATATAAATATCTATAACGAGTAATAGTTATTTGTGTCCATACGGTTTTGCCCCAAGTCTTGTCAAAAACCGGGTACCTATATTTAAATTTCACACACAATTTGTTGTTGTGTGTGTTGGGTTCACTTTATATTTAGGGACATGCATACATGCTTTGCGTATTATATATTACATATTGCCATACATTTCTGAGCAATAAAAGTACATATCAATGTGACATATATTTTCTTTTTGGGATTTATTATGCTAGAATCTAAGAAGATTCGTAACACTTCGAAACTTTCTTCTTATACATTTTTTTTTGCCTCATTCGCTTTTATTATCTTCAATGAAGGGTTTGTACTTCTTTTGTAATTTCGAGGGAAAAAAATACATAAATGAAATCAATTAAAATATAATATGGTATTTTAAAGTGGCAGAAAACCCACCACCCGATATTACCCCGTATGGTTTTGCCTCAAACGCACTTTAGATAGACAAAGAATAATCTATTTCGTAATAAAGATTTACTGTTGTTCAAATACGCTGCATGCTTAATCTTTGCATGAAAACAAATTTTATACTTGCTTTGATATACGAGTACAACGTACGTCGTACAATGTACGAGTAAAAGTTACATCTGTTTAATTTAAAGAATATTTTTTGTCGAGTATATGCAATGGCGCCATCGAAAGTTTGTTGACAAACTCAACATGGCCGCCTGACCATATTGATTAGTTGTGTTGGCACAGAGCGAAAGTATGTACGTGCAAATTTCAAGTTTGTAAGAGGCTATAGTATCGTGCCCCGATTTTACCCGGGTTTGGACTAATTTTCGCTGCCTGTCACACTAGAAGTAGGCCTGATGTGACCTCGTGTCCATAATATACGCTATAAGATTATACGCTCCGCAACCAGAGCACCTGAAAATTAGTTAAGGCATAAATACACCAACCTTGGGTTGTACTATAGCATTGCGGCTTGAAAACCTTAGGTCCTTGGCGAACCTACTCGCTAAGAAGCTTTCAAATAGCTTCACTTCTATTGACCAAACTGCTGGCTTTACTTCTTCAAATAATTAGCTTAACGATTCAAAAAGGAAACAATGTGAGCCACCTGGGTTGAATATCGCAGAGCCTTCTATGAAATTTCCTTCTTTTTGGTAGAAAAGTCGAAGGTACCTAGGAGGTATCCTTATTTTCTGTATTAAGTAGTATATATTATTTCTTAAATTTATTGACACATGAAAACATGTTATTTAATTAAGGAAGTTAATGTTTTCCTTTAAATTGAGATAGTGAATGACGTATGATATATCAAGCAACCACAAGTATGGAAACAACCAAACAAGAATAAGGGAAAATCAATTTAAATACTTATAGACAAATTCAAGACTGACTACAAAGTAAAGCATACACCTGTGTCAGACAGCACAAAATATGCCAATGTTGTTTTCCACTACAAGATAGCATCTTAAGTACTAAAAACTAATCTATCTCGTTTTAGCTAGAGTTGCATGAAAGGAGTTTCCTCGCAATGACGTATTAAACGTATTCCTAGTACGTTTCGCGCATCCTGGGCACAATCGGCGAGTATCTTAAGCCGATTGCCAAATTCTTTCACCAAGATGGCAAACTTGCACATTTCAGCATGGCGGGTACTTGTGGCGCGATCAGCGTCATTAAGTTTTGGGCTGTGACATCGATAAACTAGAAATAAAGAAGAAATGTAATTTCATTTGTTTGAAAATTATTGTGCCAAATTCATTAAGGTGACAACTGCGCTCCGATTGGCCCGCCCGAATTCGAAACAATTGACGGGTGTCGTCAATAATTTCACTTCAAATCGACCAATTTATGGACGAAAACTGAAAAATTACACATTTAATATTTAATTACCGATGAAATGTGATTCCGTTTGTTTTGTAATTATATGTCTTGCTGTTTGTCCCACCACCAAATGGAACAGCCTCCCATTGTTAGATAATTATCTTTATTACAATAAATACAGAATATTTTTGGAATATACGGAGACGTACACACGGGTCTGTTGTTGTTGTACTATTTCAGCTTTCTAATTTGTGATTTCAGCGCAAACGCGAGTTGATATTTAAAAGTGATCTAAGGCCCTTTTGCCTGATGAGTTTCCAGGGATGGATGGCACTTATTTCGTATCTATTTCTGGTTATATACTCGATGGGCTGCGATAATATAGTGTATATCATCGATACGACAAAAAGTAGAAACTAGAACTGTGTTGTTCTTACCCTCCATACAATACGTTACTTCAATAAACTCTTTTTTTAACAGTTTCCATCCAGGCTTTGGCCACACCACCTTAGTATCCTTTTGTATTTTGCAACATTGTGGAAATATAACCAAAATTAAAGATAACCTACAAAAAACCAATAGTATCGTATCAGATAGAGTTTGTCAGACATACCATATTAGAAATTCCTTGGTTCGTTGGCGAGTATACTCATATAGTGAATTGGGTTTTTTAATAAAAACATAACCGAAGTATGACGCTGAGCGGTCTACAAAAAAAAACAATGTTTTGCGTCTTCATGCTAAAATGGACAGCGAGTCGATGAACAAGCAAAACAACTCTGCACTGGATTTTCCGTAAAACACGGAAGTCACATTAAAAAAATAGGTGCTTAAGAAAATTTTGGGCGCGTCTGCTTATTACTCATTGAATATTTTTACCTTGTTCTTATAGTTAATACAAAACAGGAAATTCAGAAAAGTACTTATAGCTAGACTAGCTGGATACTCACTAGTATATTATACGCACGCACATTCGCACATACGCACTTATGCACATTACAAAGTCATCACATTTTATTCACACATAAATAATTATACATTTGCTAATCTGGACTATTTATTAATTTTGCTTAGTACTTAATGTTTTCATAAATATTTCTTACGAAAATCTAATTTGAGTTTCAATACGTACATAGGTATATTTATATAGGCGCACGTGACTAGAAATATTAAGGTATATTGTTAGATTTCTGACCTTGTAGGAATACCTGACTAATCACAGATATCGGGAAACAGAATTTTATAATAACTTTTTTGGAAATGAAACATTTTTTTCGGATCTAAATAGAGAATAACGTTACGGGCTTTTTGTAGGTCACGACTGACTACATTTCTAATATGTAGCAATCGCGAAAACCTAAGACCTTTTTCGGACCTTTTGCTAAATTTGACATCTTTTAATATCCATAATTAGAAAAGTATGGCCGCGCTTGCCTATGGGTACGATGGTACTAACAACGTGTTTTACATGAAGTCAAAGCTTACCGACGATACGTGTCATCATCTATGTATGTATAGCCAACCTTCATCCCGCATGTCCTTACCAATCCATTCCTGTACATCTGGCGCACTCTGACGAGTATCATTCTCAAATGGAGCAGAGCTCACTCTGCTATCCGGTCTTCTTAACAATAGTTCGTCTGCAGAATAGATTATGGTATAAACAAATCCTTCAATATAAAATTGCGTAATTTACTAGCCGAAAAATGTTATTATTCCATTGACGAGTTTTTTAACGATAGTTATTAATATTTTAATTATAGATTTTCATTTTGACATTATTTTAGATTTTGAATTTCATTTTAATGTAATTTAATTTTTTATTTGTACCTATCTTAAATTTTAATGTATTCTAATTGTTGTTGATGATTTTTGCATGTTAACTTATAATTTGCTACAATGTATAATATAATTAGTAATTTTACATGCGAACAAATGACATAATATTGCAATACCCAACAGGGTGTATGTACGTAACAGTGACTATTTTTAAGATCGTATTACACAAATTGTACATGCTAGCAATAAGATAAATAAATAAATAAATAAATAAATAAAACTCTCTTTTCAACTCTCAATCTGTATACAGCCGTGTGTAAAGCGTGAAACACACTGACTGATTGAGTGATTCCTTTTTTTTATAATATCAAGTGACGGGACGAACAAGCCAAGAGACTTATAGGTGACTCGGAATTAGTGGAGGCGAAGCTGCAGAGCCTTGAACACCGCCGTAAAGTTGCCTGCTTATCGGTATTTTACAGGATATATCATATATATCACGGAGAGTGTGCGATGGAATTACAGGATTTAATTTCGCTTTCCTCTTTCCATCACCGTGGGACTAGGCGAAGGCTTGAGTTTCATCCCTATGTTGTGGGTATTCCAAAGATTCGCACGAAGCGTTATGCTTCTGCAATTATATGGCGAACGGCTATGGAGTGAGTGGAGAGCGAGGCTTGTTGGGCCTTTTCAAGGCGAGAGTGAATAGGCTTTATTTTATTTAGGTGTGTATGCTCAATCGTCGACCTCATGGTTACTTCCCATCAGGTGAGATGGAGGTCAAATGCGCTCTTATAATTTATAAAAAAAAGTCGTGCGCCTGATGGTAAGCTTCACGCCTGTCCATAACAGTTGCAGTGCCACTAAGAGCTTTAAATCACAAAGATCTTCGGGGAACTGCCACTGCGCTCGTCACCCTGAAACATAAGTTGACAAGTCCCATGTGCCTGTAATTTCACCAGCACCCTTACCCTTCAAAACCGGAACACAGTAATGCTGACATTACTGCTTGGCGGCAGAAATAGGTACAGTGGCAGTACTACCCTGGACGAACTCTTTAACAAGGAGCTCTACTGCTACTAAAAAAATTCCGAGTTTTTGTAGTATGAACGACCACATACCACGCGCGGGCGCGGGACACGACCTGCGTCCGTCCCGCACCCACTGTCAGTGTGTTTCACGCTTAAGTATCTATGTTTCGGCACGGTAAGTCATGGTGGACAGGTGACATTGATTAAAATAAGCGGATCTTCACCCCCTATGGAATGTTAACCGATTACAATGTCATCTACCTTATTGAATGCAGCCTATCCTAATTAATTACGTTTCGTGCTTCCCTTTTGTTGACGCTCTTTATCAAAGCATACAATATGCCCAAAACAAACTATCTCTAGCTTCTCATTTCCTATTAAAATAGTAAGATTTGTAATACTCAAGACATTCGCTGTAAACTTTACTAATTATACACATCATATACATAATATAACAAGTACATTTCTAATGTTTTTAGTATTTAATCTTTTTTGTACCTTACCTGTACATTTTAAATTATGTCTATTATGGGCGAAGTGTTGATGCTAACTCACAAGTGGGGCCAACCCCGTAATATTTAAGTACTTACTGATATCACAACGAAGAATTGTAGTTTGTAAACGTTTATAATTACATTTTGTCGTCAATACAATTGTAACTATGACCCACACAGCGCTGACACGTGTCTGATTACTGTGGGAAAAACTTGAAAGTCGGTAACAATAAGTTGAATTACTCGTCTCCAAAAGGCCGTGATAATTGTAATAAAATTTTAAGTTACACTTTGGCATATTGATTAAACTCTACTGCTCATTCGTAATGCTCAGGCCATACAGAGGCGGTCGCGGAAGCGTTTCGGCCGCGGGAATATTTGTAATGTACAAGTTCATATGAACCGTGCCACACTGAAACGCGCGTCGGCAGCCTCTTTGTGTTCAGAGCATAAGGAAGATTCCCCTGAGAAGCAGGAGCAAGAAATTCTAGGGGTTGCTCTTTACAAATATCCATTAGTGTTAGTTTAATGTTAGTATAATGCATATCGAAACTTTAAAAGTGTTTTTCGTCGTGTGTTTATAATTGTTAATCGACCCGATAAAATTTTGCACGTCATTGTTCTTTGTAATGCAGTCTTTTGAATGGTGGTATACATTCCAAAGGCACTAAATTACACGAACTGATTTTAAACAATGCCATGTATTTTTTTAATACATTCAATCGTGTTGAAGTCCAAACTTTTCGTTTAACTAAGGTAAATTCGTTTATGGGAAACTGTATTGCGTTTTTACAATAAGGTTTCAGAGCATACTCGTATATTAAGATTATCATTTCTTAACTTTCACATTTTATTAAAACTATTTTAATTGATTAATCAGAATTTAACTACGTGTTAGATAAAGATGTATTGAAAGACGACGTGGTTCTAGATTCCACACAAATTTTATTTCATAGCATTTAAGTTTATTTAAAAAGAGCAATGCCTACTTTTCCTGCTCGTTCTTCTCAAGGAAGTCAGCACAGTGAACGAGCAATAGCTTAAAAAATGATGATCAAGTGTACATTTATTTTACAATGAAATAAATGATTTTTGATTTGGATAATATTATTATGACGTATTTAAGGGCCGAGGTGGCTCAATGGTTTGCACTGTGGTCCCAGGTTCGATTTCCGGTAGGACCAATTTGAGAAATGAGCGTTTCTGAATTGGTTCTGGTCTGGATAGTGCTCCGGAGTGAATTCCATTGCTCTGGTACTCCCTAGTACGGGGAATTACCTAGTCTGAGGCCAGGGAGTTGGTGTGGTTGCTTGGTATTATTTTGAATTTTTAAATGGAAGAAGCGGTATTCCCCGGCAATGGTACAATCAATCGGTGTCAAGAACTCAGGTTCAAGAACCTGCGAACAATACGTGCCGTATCGAGCAAGATGGCCGTCGGCATTGTTATCGTTATAATTAAATATAATTACATATTTCAAAATTAGTTTTAAAATTTCTATTCGAGTTAATTTCTAATCTTTTTCATAGGTAATAATTGTGTTTTTTAATAAATATAATAGAGAATTAACACTAGGCAACAATGTTTTTAGTGACAGTAGAGCACTTTGTGAAAGAGTTCGTCTGGTACTGCCACCTTACCTATTTCTGCCGCCAAGCAGTAATGTCAGCGACACTGTGTTCCGGTTTTGAAGGATAAGGGTGCTGATGAAATTACAGGCACGTGGGACTTCTCAACTCATGTCTCAGGGTGACGGGCGCAGTGGCTGTGCGCCTCAGAACTTTGCGATTTAAAGCTCTGAGTGGCACTGCAACTGTTGTGGCCAGGAGTGTAGCTTACCATCAGCGTGCGACTTGTTCGTCCCGTCACTTGATATTATAAAAAAAATATAAAGGCCTCCAAGATCAGTGCGTTCTTCACGATCGCATAAGTTTTGTATTGAAGTGACCAACGACCGAGTACAAACTTGCTTGTCAAATTCATGGTAGATGTAAAGATATCGCACTTATTGCTCAAAACATAAAAGTTTTTCAACAGCAAATAACGACGGAAATTGTAAGTTACAAATCGCAATCTTACACGAAAGGTCACATTTTATTTATGGCCTCTATTGTAGGCGGTAAGATTAACACTGTAGTCAAGGTCATTTTAACATATCTATGTTAAAATTATTTGTAATTGTACTGTATGCCATTTGACATACAACACTGCCTTGTGCGTCCATTGTGTGTGTATACCCAGGTAGTATCATGAGAGTCGTCGGCGAGAGTGGACAGGTGTTACGCTGTATATGACATTGCCGGGCAAAGCTCTCGGGTTTAACAGGAATTATTTTCAATTATTAATCCACAGATTAAACCGAAACTCAGTAATGTTCACATTTACTGCTTGGTGGCAGAAAATATGGCTATGATGGCAGCACTCCCTTGGACAAATTCTTTCACAAGGAGCTCTACCCTACAAAACGTAAAGAATAAACACTCGTGTGAAGTTGACCACCCCCTAAACGGTGCCCAGAAACGACCTCTACAGGTCGTTAGTATATCGTTAGTATATCTCGACGAAAGTATACCCGGGGAACTCCAGGTCCTACCCAGGATGCTGCGAGAGGCCATTGAAATTAAAAAACATCCTAATTTCAACAGGGAAGATGGTTTCTCCGTACCACCAGTTTGGGATCCAGTATTTCCTCTAATGAAAAAACCCAAACAGACATAAGACTAATAATTATTATGGCAGTACTAATTAATACGTTTTAGTTTATTCTAATTTCTATTATTAATTAATAATAAATTGTACTTAATAAAAACTCATTGAATAAAATAATATAATAATTTGTAAAACTTAATGTAGCGTAAATTGGAATGTTTTCTTTGTAAAATAAAAAATAAGTTATTTAATTAATAACTATTGTAACTATAGTGAAAAAATAGGGTGGTTTGCATTAATATTAGACATAACTGGTTGAAGACTGTACCACCTCAGTCAACCTTGACCATGGGACCTGTAAAGGGCCCGAAACGTCGGTTTGTTTGAAAAAACAAATATACGCGATTTAAATCCGGAAAATTAGTTTCATTTCCTATATTATAATTAGTTTTTATTTTTTTATTTAATTAGTTAACATTATTTCCTTGTCCATATCCACATACCACATGTAGCTGGCTATGTTTGAAAACATTTTTCGATAAATTAAACGTTAAATAGTAACAAGCTGTACAATCTCCTGTTATGTTTGCAAGTTTCAGGTTTTATGACGCATTTGAATGTCGAATAATAACAATTAAAAGGTAATAGCGCACACACTCATAGCCCCGCACTAGGGAAACCCTGCATCGCGGGTGCCATGGATATTATGGAACTGTAATAAGTTCATGGTAAGGCACCAGGTCTGAAAACAAATACAAAACACTGGCTTAGTGACCCTACTACTAAAATTTATAACAAGTATCTCAAGAAATTTTTCCTTCCATCAAAATTTAAGGCGTCCTGAACTAAAAATATTTTAGACACTCATGTCGTAGATACCAAACGGAATTAACAGATGATTTTTTTGTAAATATAGTGTTACCTTTACCTTTACGTAATACCTACATAAAAAACAACAAGTTTCAGACGTGGTTGAAATACCTACAAAACGGCTTGTTTTATTATCCAATAAACGATTAGTATTCAAAGTCCTGCCCAGAGTTACCGAAGAGGATACTAACGATTGAATTGATGTTTATCGGTGCGCAAGGAGATGTTCTTATCATTGAAATAACAAAAAGCGAGGCAACTGGGTTTATTTTTGAGAAATTTCCTCTTAAGTGGGACTGGAATTTCGTTGGCAACGAAACGTGTTAGGTTTACGGTGCTACTGAAAGTTGTTGAAGGGTATATTAACGATAGTATTGTTGTAACCTGCTGCGTAAGGGACGGTTCTTATTATAGAAGTGATTCAAATCGGGACAGGTAGTCTGAGTCTTGAGAAAATCTATCAAAACTTCAAAGTTGAGTAGGAATTTTTCACCCACAAAACGAATGGTATTCAAAGTCCTGCCGAGAGTTACTGAAGAGTGTACTGTATCGAGGGGTATAGCTCTAATGCATTGCGAGAGGTACTTTTGATAATATAAACTGGAATAATCCTTAAAAATATACTTTATTTCACTTTTTTATATGTTACTCGTTTTGGGTTACAAATCAATAATCTTAATGTCAAGATCTTCCATTCTTTTCTCTTAGTTCTTTTTCAAAGCATTCTAATTATGAATCTATTCACTCAGCCAGTGATTCTACTCATAGAGTACAGCCTAGTCTACAGTACTAACGATGCAATTGATGTTTCTTGGTGCGCAAGGGGCTGTTCTTATCGCTGAAATAACAAAAAGCAAGGCAGCTGCGCTTATCTTTGAGAAATTCTCTCCTAAATGGAACACGGAATTTCGTTCGCAACGAAACGTATTGCTTTCAAGATGCAACAGAAAGTTATTGAAGGGCATACTAACGATTGTATTATTATAATCTGCCGCGTAAGGGACGGTTCTTATCATAAAATCCTTTAAAGACGGGGTAGACACTCGGCTTTTTGAGAAAATCTATCAAAACTTCATAGTTGAGAAGGAATTTTTCACCCACAAAACGGCTGGTTTTCAAAGTCTTGTCGAGAGTTACTGAAGAGTATACTAACGATTTATTTTATGTATCTTGGTGCATAAGGGGATGTTCTTATCATCCAAACAACTGAAATCGGGGCAGCTGGGCTTATTTTTTAGAAAGGGACTCAGTAGTTAATTGTGAATTTTTGTTGCGTATTAAACTAGTTATGTTCGTAGTCCTGCCTGTTCATAGTTCTCGAACAAAACACGTTTGTGATAGTGTCAGCTTGTGTCTAATACAATTTGTTTTCCACAGAATTGCGAGAAATCGCGGTAGCCATGACAATTTTATTTTTAGTATGTATAGTACATTACTTAATGTACATTACTTAATCCAGGTGCACTGTACCAAATTGCATATTTTTTACATTACGTGGACAACCATGTCATTTGGCGTATGATTCTTGACTTAGCATATGTAGATACGTAAAACTTGTGGTTGCTGAGTACTACAGCATTTCTCTTATGTGTATTCTATACTTAATCGGCTGATTTGTGTTTCGTAAGAAAAAGACACGAACGAAGTCAGATTTTTGCTTCATGTGAAAGACATCAACGAACCCATGTGCGTTTTTGACTCTCCTAAGAAATTGTTTCTTGAAAAAATCATTGTTCTCTTGGGGCCTACTGTCGAATGTGGGTATACTAGCGTATACTAACGATTTGTTATCCACCTGCGCAAGCCGTTTCAGGGTGCGTTTGAAAAAACATAGTGGGGTGGTGAGCTTCACATGTGAAGTTGACCACCCCATTTTGTTTTTTTTTAAAAATATGTATGCGGGTATACTTACGACGAGTGTGAGCATACTTACGTATGCTTACGACATACTAACGATTGCCGTAGAAAGAACCACTAAAAGCCGTTTTGGGGTGGCAGTGTGAAGTTGACCACCCCAAAAAGTTAAAAAAAATTCATTGTTCCCCGAGTATACTTACGTCAAGAGTGGGCATACTAACGTATACTAACGACCTGTATAGGTCGTTTCTGGGCACCGTTTAGGGGGTCAACTTCACACGATTGGAATAAACAACTCCTAGGTCGGGTATTAATTGCGCATTTAATGAAATATGCTCGTTAATTAAGTTTTCCTGTTTTACATTATAATTCTCCACATTTTGAATATTATGACTGCAACTGACCAAGACTCTATATTCTAATACATAAGTACCTTTTCTTTTTTTCTTTTAGTTACGTTTCACACTAGTGTGACAAAGTAGTGTCAAAGATCAGTCCAACTAGCATTTATTAGGACATCTTTACATTCTTGAGCAGCAGTTACGTGCTAAGTAGTGTTTTTTTAATAAGCGGAAGTGTTGATAACTTCAAAATGTTGTAATTGACAGAGACCAGAAAAGGCAGAGTATATTTACTTCAAAATCAAGAGACACGAATAAATAGAATAATATCTCCCTTTTAAATCGCTGTAGTCTACAGGCAATTTCAGATATAGACCGTTAAGTGTTAGTTCAGTAGAAAAACAGTTGCTTTTTAATTTCGAGGCGGTTCGAATCCTTCTATATTTGTGAACATTTAGTAGCAATATCAACCACTTAGATGCGAATAAAAGAGTATTGCTGATGGCGAATAATAAATTCTAAGGTCTTGAGTACTGTCAAAAAAACGCAAGATTAAATAGTTTGTTCATATAATGCGTAATGATAAATACAACTTACTGATATTAATTTATATAAGGACAAATTCAGGGAAAACGACTACCTGGAAGGCGTACTTTGTGGCTTAAGAATCTCCGGACATAAATACACATTTCATAATACTTATAATACCTAAGAAATGAATGTAAAAGTGGTACTATTTAATTATATCTTTGAAAATAGCTAACGATTTACTAACGTAAACAGGAATGGGAAATGCGTTCCAAAGTCTGACCGAATGAACTGTGAAGAAGTGAGAATAGAAATAGAAACAGGAATTGAAGGATGAAAAAGATAACTGGGACTAAAAGACATGTATGTTGGGACCTAATGAGAGAGACTTATGTAAGGGACAAATTCAAAAGATAGCAACTGCAAACGTAATATCCTTGTTATGATAAACAATCTAATTAACTCTCTGAATAACCACGGTCCATTTCGTGTTCAATCAATTTCGCCACGATGAAATCCACATCCACTTGAAATTTTAAATGACTACTAGAATGCGATCCGTCTTTGAAGGTTGTATATTTTCGCAACGACATTCACTTAACCTTCTGTTCTTTGAAGTCAACTGAACTTCCGTTACCTATTTCGAGAATGTGCAGGATATTATTCGTTCCGTGTACGATATCGTGGTATAATAATGACATCAATCGTACGCGGTTAGTAGTCGAATTCTAATGTCGATTTGGCTGTGCTATCGATATGAAAATTAATAACTGGGTCATTCCAAAAAAAAGTAACATCCGTACGGTTGTTGCAGCATACTTTCATAAACTTCTTTTAAGTAAGTTTAAAGTAGAGGGAGAGATAAAAGTAGTAAACAATGTTTAAATGACAACAGTACCAAGAATTTAATATTTTTGTTTGTAATATCAAATGACGGGACAAAGAAGTCGTATGCCTGATAGTGACCTACACGTCTGTCCATGATAGTTGCAGTGCCACTCAGAGCTTTAAATCGCAAAGATCTGAGGCGCACTGCCACTGCGCCCGTCGCCCTGAGACATAAGTTGACAAGTCCCACATGCCTGTGATTTCAGCAGCACCCTTACCCTTCAAAACCGAAATACACCAATGCTGACATTACTGTTTAGCGGCAGAAATAGGTAGGAAACATACTCTTTCACAAGGAGCTCTACTGCTACTAAAATTCTAATAACTTTGTCAGATTTTAAGCAGAAATGCTGACTTGAAGTTTTTTTACTTTGACAAACAATTAATAGAAACAGGGACTTAAATAGTAACTGAACCTGAAAGACAGAATCTGTTTGTTTTTTTTTTAATTATATTATTTTTGGTAAACTTACAGCTAGGTAACAAGAATAGAATAGTAAGTATAATACAAGCCTGACAGACCAGTGCATGTATGTTGAGAGTACATAAAAATTTCCACAGATAATTATTTACAGTCATAGAAACAAGGTATAAAGTAAGTTGACAACTTAAAAAAACATAATAAATATAAATAACGAAATTAAATACGTGAAACAGTTCATAGTAGCTACACCCTCTATGTAGAACGGGCATGGAGGGGGAGGAAACGGTCGCGCACATCCTACTACAGTGCTCTGGCGTGGCCACCAGACAGGACGAAGAACCTTGCTGGTGAAATTACAGGCACATGGGTCTTGTTAACTTATGTCAGATCTTTGCGATTTAAAGCTCCATCAGGCGTACGAATTGTCCGTCACGTCCATCGCGTATATAACCAGGAATAGAGAGGAAATAAGGGACATGCATCCCTGGCAACTCATCAGTCAAATGGTGCTGATATTACTTTTGAATATCAACTCTCGTTTGCGCTGAAATCACAAATTAGAAAGTAGACATAGTACAGCGCAGCGCCAACAACTAATCTGTATATGTACGTTTCCGTATATTCCAAAAATATTCTGTATTTATTGTAATAAAGATAATATCTCTTACAATGGAAGGCTGTTCCATTCGGTGGTGTGGGAAAAACAACAAAACATCTAATTACAAAACAATCGGAATCACATTTCATCGGTAATTAAATATTAATTATGTAACTTTTCAATTTTCGCCTATTATAGCAAAGCTCAAGTTGAACTGGTCGTTTTGAAGTGAAACAATTGACAACACCCGTCAATTGTTTCGAATTCGGGCTAACCAATCAGAGCTCAGTTGTCACCGTAATGTCATGGTAGAATAGTTTTCAGAACAAAACAATTAAATTTTTAAACATTTCGTCTCTATTTCTGGTTATATACTCGATTGTCCCGTCACTTGATATTATTTAAAAAAAATCTTGGAGTGCCGAGGTCGCTCCCCGAAGTCTTCAGCAAGCCGAGGAGGCTGCGAGATTCCTGGAGGAACTTGGGTGGCACGAGTAGGACCCTGTACCCACCACACGCAAAATAGGCGCCTTGACATCGAATTGCGGACACCAGCCCGTTACAACAAGTACCAAGTATAGTAGACAACTTGTAGAGAAAAAATATCACTTTCAAGCGTTTTATCGGACTTGTACTGGTGTTGAACAAGTCTGCCACACTATATTTATTAACTATGGAGTAAAATGGGCGAGACGCTCTATTTACAAATGGTTTTTGACTATAATTTGTCCTAATCATAGGAACATAAAGGGTGATAGGATTTCTCTGCGCAACTTTGCTTGTGCGTAGTCCAATTTGTTCAAGGAGTTCAAAGAGTGTCAAAAGACTGTCTTTCGCATTACTCAATTAGCCGGCAGAATTTCTAAATGCGACCTTTAGTCATAGTAACGGGTGTTACTTGCGCTATGGAATTACCTAATTACAACCTTTTTATAAAAAAAAACCGATCTTAAAAGTTTGCTTGTCCGTTTTCGATGTGTACGTTACAGCTATTTGCAAGTTTTATTGGAATCGATTAACGGATGTGGGTGAAATCCAATAAACCGGGTTCATCCCCTTAGGTAGAATTGGTAGAAATATTCCACCTTAGAGGTGGAATATTTTTTTCAAATTTAAATGGGATCACTACTGAGGTTGGCAAGGGGTCCAACAAAAAAGAATTATCGAAATCGATTCACAACATGAATAAAATACAGTCGAATTGAAAACTGCCTCCTTTTTAAAGTCGGTTAAAAAGAAAGAAAGTTGCAAATTCAAATATATCTTTATTCCATAGACAAACAAACTACACTTCATAACACAATTATAAACTCCACAACTCATTCATAAAGCAATTTCCCCTCAAAAGAATGAGTAAGAAACTTTTGGGGTTGCTCTTTGTAAATAAACATTTGTATACATTTATCATCTACAATATTTATTTCAAATGTCACAAGTACACAGAAGCTGTATAATAAATAACATTTGGTATTAAGTTTTTGTCAACCGGAATCCTATTATAGATGCGTATACATTACCCTTTGTATGAATTTGTGACTTTTTGCAGACGACTGTCAAGAGCAGCCAGTTTATTTTGATTATTTTCATAAATATGTGTCTCTCAGACTCTTTGGGGCCCAGAAATTGCAGTAACGGTACGTTTCCGCAGAACAAAGATTCTATTAATGTCTGCGGCCTCGCCCCAAATCAAAATAATGGGTAGTAGAATAAATCGCTGCTATTTAACCGACTTCAAAAAAGGAGGAGGTTCTCAATTCGACTCTATATTTTTTGTATGTATATTACGCGATTACTCCGGCATTTGTGAACCGATTTTGATGATTCCTTTTTTGTTGGAAAGAGGATACCTCAGTATTGGTCCCATTTAAGTTTGAAGAAAATATTCCACCTCACAGAGTGGCAAACTAGGGGATGAATCCGGTTGGGCGCACTTTCCGGTAATCGATTTCTATAAAACTTGGCAAATAGATGTAATTCCACGAACTTTAGAAGTCGTTTTTTTTGGTACTCTGTACTGAAATTATAAAAAACAATGATAAAGCCAAAATAATATTTATTTTATTTCTTACACACTTGTAGTCAGAATGTGCTAAATTTTATATCAAGAATCCATTGGGCGTTTTGATAATGAAGTAGATGTTTTTGAGTTAAGCTGTTATTCTAGAAGGCCATATAAAATAATAATAAAAAAGTAAATTATTACTGGCATACAATTTCCAAAAGTTGTTTTAATTAGAGAAACACCGTGTTAAACGGTAAGGCATTAAAATAATAAAGTGTTCTTCTACCTCTATAACAGCCTTTGTCGTCGGCTGTTTCAACTATCAGTATTATACAGACCGAGACGGACACTAGACACTTCTATCCATCCCTACAATTTAGTAAGACTGGATGTATTTTTTCATGTTTGTTTGTGTGTAGACATAGTATAAAACATATTACTATATTATTATCTGACGACTTCTGGGGACCTCTTTTGAGACCAGACAATTGGTGTGGGTATCTGGCATATTATTACTGCAGGAAGTAGGCCTTTTTAGAGAATTTACACCGCCTCTCGTTACCAGATCGGGATCGCAATCTTATTACAGGGAGATGCCGCTTCCTATTTATTGGATTTAATTCTTATTTCGGTGTAAATAGCGAGTTGACTGCGCCCCCATCGACAAGGGAAAGTAGTCTGCCGAAGGCGGCGGTCGAGACTGTGTAAACACGCTATTATGGACAGGAACGTCGTTTACCATCAGGCGCACAACTTGCTGGGCTCGTTACTTGATATAATAATAAAAAGTCTTAGTGAAAAGAATTAAACTTCAATGGCGTCGAGCGCGATAGCAGCACTGCCCTCTTATACCTAATGAATGATGTCGCAAACAACCTGTTTGGCAGCTTGAGTATTTTATTAATGCGTTGCATTACAATTTTTAAGTACGTATATTGCAAAATGGTAACATGCAAACGACACGGTGAAATAACTACATATGTTAAACATTGTAGTGTTCACAGTACATTGAAATAGAATGCCAGTCTATGTTTATCTAAACCTAAACATGGATCCTTTAAAATAAGCCGAAACTTTTCAACCGGCCGTCGAGCCTAACCTAGCCTAGGTATTCGCAACATTAAAATAAATATCATTTTTTTAACCTCCTTTTTTAAAAAAGTCCTGTTTGTGTGTCCTCAATTCGTTTATTATTATTATTATTATTATTATTATATGTACATCTCATATATATCTCATAGTTTATAGAATGCGTTGTTATGTTCATTTTAACAAAGACGCGTTATTAAATAAAATTAGAAACGTTCCAACAAACAACGTTTAGAAAGAAAATAGCCGATGCGTAACAAATATTTTTACGAGTAAATACGTATGTAACTTACGAGTGTGGAGAAAGCGACGACACGTGTCCAATTCATTAATATGTACAGTGTGTTACATTATGTATACAGTGTCCGCACGGGATCTGTCATATTATTTATATATTATTGTCTTTCCTGAGTAACGGTTGTAACAGACAAATTTTTTTATTTACTTTGTTAATTACTAACTTGATAAACAATATTTTTTGTTCCATGGGTTTTTAGAAAATATAATAAATTTACCAAAAATTATTTTTTAAGACATTGTTGCATTGTTTGTTTTGACACTTTTGCTGACTATATCTGAAACCCGCTGAGCGCTTTGTCCGGTCGCACACATTCGTATAATCTCACAATGCACTCGCGTTGCATAGCGCGGGTTGTCCATTCTTTCTTTATAGAATTGAAGTGTTCGCTCGGTGTTTAAAAAATAACATTATATTATTAATAGTAGACTTGTTTATTGCCGTGTATGGTTATTTGAACAAGAGTGCCACAAACGCAGAATCGTTCAGCATTTCTACTACATAATCAATCATACTTCCATAATCAAGAAACCAAACCGCGCTGTAGGTACATACAAAAAAATCTATGTGTAAATACTGTATTTGAGAAAGGTTTATTGAAATTCAAATTCGTCTTTATTTCATAGGTAAGCAAATTTCACTTGAAATCGTTATATTGATTAAACTTAACCGCTCATTAAGGCAGATTCCCCTGAGAAGAATGAGCAAGAAACTGTAGGGGTTGCTCTTTGTAAATATGTATTTCAAACATCTTGGCTCGAGAAATCTGCAGGAGCTTAACGGGTCACTAAAACGGATGTTAGTCATTCAAGTACGCAGAAGCTGTATAGCCTTTAATATAAATTTTTGTTTTGCAGTGGAGGATTATAGACAACCCTACGATCTGAGCAGCGTGTAGGCATTGGCTCGCCGAAGAAGCGCGAGTTGTACTATTCATTTTATTACCCTACGATAAAACTCTATCAATCATTATGTTTAGTTACACTCGAACTATTCCATACTTCTGACTCAAGCTGGTAGATATCAGACCTTGAACTGTCAGTAACCTGCGATACATTCGCGTGGGACCCGTATTGTTAACACTCGACCATGACGGCCGGTTTGGGTTGCTTATAGTATTATATTTACGTTCTAGTAATAATATTACTTTATATTGCTGTACTGTACCAAGCTGTATACCGAAGGGTCAGAGGTAACATCCAATAGGTGTTTAAAGATAATGGACCTATAATCTGACCCAGTCAGTGCTTGCGTACAAAAACCACATTAGTTTTAAATTATGCAGTTATAAACAGCTTTTTATTTTATGTAAAAAATTTTACGTTTTTTTTACGGGGTTAACATGTAACAGGGCAATAAAGATTTGCTATTAAGAGTCGATAGTACCTTAGTTCGAATAAAATTTTTGCCGTACTATTATAATAATACGCTTCATTTTGCTTGGGGCGACCGGCAGGGACACTGGCTTTATTCCAGATTTTTTTTACAAACGTTTTTTACAAATATGTGTTCTGTTTAGTTCAGTTTATAAAAAAAAAATCATTAGTACCTATAGAATACAGCGGTTTTCTTGTAAAATTTCCAGGTAAGTTTGTGTTTTTATTTATCGTGAAAATTGGAATCGTGTTTTCACAATGTATAGTAATACTCAGTCTATATCCTCAATTTTACTATACATTTTTTTCAAAGCGATTGATTCTACACATTCGGAATCAACCAAAGCCATTTGAGGATGTATATGTATAGACTCTTAAACATGTATTTAATTGTGTGAAAACCGTAATAAGGTTGACAAAAGTTACTAATTAATACCATCTTATTATTTAAATTTTTCAAAGAAACATTCCAATTTACGCTACATGACATGTGTTTTACAAAATTATTTTAGATTAACAATATGAATTTTTTAATTAAATTCAATTCAAATAAAGGGAGGTTTGCAGTTAGCCATGACCATAAGACCTGTAAAGTGCCCGAAACGTTGGTTTATTTGAAAAAACAAATATACGCTATTGCGATCCAAAAACAACAACACAAAACAATCGCGAAAACCTAAGAACTTGTTATTTTGTCACCTTTTCAAAAACTCTTATATTGTGGGTGCGACATAGAATTCATAGACCTAACCACTAAGTGCATAGTCACACGATGTGCGTTGCGATTTCAGAACGGCAAAGTAGCAGTTGGAATGGTGTGACTACGCACTAAGCCATAGCATTACTTAACTATCTCGTGTTATGGTATGTTGTTTGGTATTCTGCGCCACAGATTGCCTTTATTATATTCGTCTACGACCACAAATATTTTGTTATTCATTGAAGCTGATGACCTCGTAGCCAAACTCAATAAATTAAAAAATTAAAATTCATCATTGGCATTTGAATAATCAATTTTAAATAATATTAACATAATGTTATAATATGTTATCTTTATTTACACCAATACTTACATCAAACATAATACTTAAGATAAATACTCAAAATCTACATTAACCCATTTATACGTCCCACTATTGGGCACGGGGCTACTTTCAGGCGTTTAGGCCAGAGTCCGCTACGCGCTGGGCCAGTGCGGGTTCGGCACTTCACGATTATTCGAGGCTTGTGAAGCTTCATCGAGGGATAGGTTTCATCGCGTTGTTTTCTTTCACCGAAAAGCTCATGGTAAATTTGAAATTAAATTTCGCATTCCGAGAAACTCAGAGGTTTCGTCCGGATTCGAACCCGAGGCCTCTGCTTGAAAGGCGGTAGGTCAAATCACTAGGCTATCGCGATTTGTATATAACGTTAGATTTTTTTTATAATATCAAGTGTCGGGACGAAGAAGTCGTGCTCCAGATTAGTCTAGATAACTTACTAAACGTAGAGTTTCTGTGAAATAATGAAAAATTGGAAAGTGGACTACATTAAATTGATTTGACGTTTCAAATTAAATTTAAACTCTGCGCTTACCACGCCATCTAGTTAAAAAAATCGAACTCGCATTTCTTGTATTACACGTGTTTGTACTAAGTAATTTCGGTGAATCAGCCGCTGGCAAATGTTGGAACGGAATTAACGGTAACGTCGTTATGTATAGGTAAAGGCGGACTGTTCAGTGGAAAATATAATTCTACGGCAATTAAAACTTTTACATAATTAATTGTTATGTATTCACTTTAGAGGTTTACCGTGTTAATTGATTTTGGGTTTTTTTTGATGACGAGTTAATAAGGGAAAGGGGCTTAGCTAAAAATGCTGATTTAAATCTAGATTTTTGTGTCATTATTATTATCATCTACAGCCCGACTTCACGCACTGCTGGGTATACCCAGCCTGTACACTTACCGTAGTTTGTGCCATCCATCATGACCCTGTGCTGATCGTACGCATACACGGCTCGCAACCCTAACGATGTCGTTCACTCATCTCGCTACAGGACGTCTTATGTTTCTATAACCATTCCTTGGCCACCATTCGTTTATCGCTTCAGTCCATTTTAATTTCGCTAGAAAATCTCGAGAAAATAAAGAGTTACAGCAATTGCAGTTTGAAGAAGAGATGACTTTTGGGTCGGGTTCATGCTAAGACTACTGATCTTCTATATCGTGTACGTTTGGAACTCGATCTGTAAGTTTGATGCCGAATGACGAGCATGGATCGCTCCACGGCTCTTTGTGCAAGTATCATTCTTTACACAGTTTTCTGTGTGAGCGTCCATGTCTCAGCACCGTAAGTCTAGTGTGCAGGACTTATGTTGAATAAGCGGGACGTCAACAACAGTGAAATATTAACCGAATTCAGGATGTCATGACAACCTCGGACGTCGAGTGGTGAGCTCATCGGTTTTCATGGTGTCACCATATCTGAGGTCCCGGCTTACACACGTCCAGGAGGTATTAAATAACATTATTGTGTCAGTAGTTTTACGGCAATTTTACTTAATTAAATTAATTTAACAGTCTGTACTAAACTTTAATTACTCATAAAAATATCAAATCTTAATTTCAATTCTTAACCTCATGCATGTCAATATTTTATCCAAGTTAACTATTATGCTATATTACGATCATTTAAATAATCGCTGACTTTTGTAATAAATAAACGCTTTTTATAACTAGCAATGTTATTTGTATCAAGTATAGGTGGTAGCTGTTTTTATGATAGCTAGTGACGGGACGAACAAGCTTATTGTACAGTTTTGGTGTCATCGTACAAATAATGTGCCACACCACCTAGGGAGTTCCTGTATGAGTACCATGACAACGGAATTCGCACTGGGGAATTTCCCAGAGCACGAACCAATTTAGAAAACAATGATCTGCAACAAACGTGAATACAACAACAACAAACATAATGGAAAAAATGGTGAGGTCTGTTGGTTCGTTCCGTGGCTTAGTTGGCATAGCGTCTGGCACGCTTTGCTGGGAGACGTTGGTTCGAATCCAACTGGATCGAAGTGATTTTTTTCTGATTGTTCGATCTTTGTTTAATAATTAGTGGAGTAATTTCACAAAAAATAATTGGATATCATGGAGGTGAAACATCTTAACATTCAATAAAAAATTACAATTAAGTAGAGTTCATTTCATAAATTGGTCCTTTTTTATGTAAAGAAGGAAGCAAACGAGCAGACGAGGAACTTGATGGGAGATGGTCGTCGTCGCCCATGGACATTTGCAACATCAAATGAGCTGTCTATGCGTTGCCAGCCTTTCAGAGCCCTGTAAACACGCTTTTTGAAGAACCCCATGTCATAGTGCAAAGGAAATACTTCAGAAGGAAGATCATTCCACATCTTACAGGTTCGAGGAAGGAATGAACGAGATGCCCGCGTGGTCTTACAATGCCAGGTATCTAAGATGTAGGGATGGACTCTACTGGCGGGAAGTGCGACGGTAGAACGAAACGTGTCCTACCCGGGACCTCCTCATCCAGTGCCTCTAGTGCAAACCGTTGGGCCGCCGAGGTCGTCGAATATTTTCATGAAAGAGGGCAGTCTTACAGGAAACTAATTTCATTATTACTGAAGATATAAATTTATCAATTAGTATTTATGGTTTTGATAATTGTTTTGGTAAATTTTAACTATTTAACCCTTTTTAAACTATCGTTATTTTGTTTTAATCAAGTAAAAAGTGAATAACAAATGATATCGTGTGATTTTAATGCAATCAGCTAGGACTTATAGTTTACGACTGTACCTCATAGCTAAACAATAGCGCTGTGTCATCGAGTCCCGCGATGTTATGTCAAGGAAAGCAACACTACACGTAATCATCTGCCTACTACACTGTACTTATCACCGTTAGCTATAATGTGTACGCATTATATTCAAGGTGTTGATAATATTTACAAGCTAATTATTGAGGTCTTGAGCTAATTATTGAGGAGTTTCTTAATAGAAGACTATTGTATTCGATGGCGCGGCACTGTAAAAAAATTTGGCAGAAAATTAGTAGAAATGGTGATGTTGGGGCTTGGCTACACAAATAATTGATGCGTTTGTTATTTGTTTGCAGCAGGCACAAAAAAATGTTTTAAATAATGTTTTAAAACTTATTATATTATTTTTCGTACACTTTCAACAATTTGTTAGATTTAGTAGAAACAGTGGTTTAAATGGCAATCCTTTACCGGTAAAACATAATATCAATGTCATATGTGGTTAGCGTATCTACTAATCAAATAAAAAAATACATAGTGACTAAGAAAGATGATTAAGATCAAAATTAATTTTGAGCTCATGTTTAAGTGCGGTTACGTTTATTTATTTTATATCATCATCATCATCCACAGCCCGACTTCACCCACTGCTGGGTACAGGCCTCCCGTAGTTTGTGCCATCTACTACCCGCAACTTTGACAATGTCGTCCACTCATATCGCATTTATTTTATGTATGAGAAATTAACAATTGTACTAAAATTTTTTGCAAGTATTGCATAGCGATACCAAAGCAAATAAAGGAACTAACGCCACCGCGTTAAAAAACGCCAAATGATCCATCAAGTGGTTCTATATGTTATTTAGTTGGTTATAAGTTCATAAACTATAAATATTCACTAATTTCGCTTCCTACTTTTTTTATGATAACAAGTGACGGGACGGGTTACCTATCAGTGGTCCGAAATGACATTTTCCAGAACTAACGTTTGCTCGAATTTTCATAACTTCGAAAGTAATTTTGAGAGGAAAATGTTTTTTCTTTTAAACCTAACCTAACCGAACCTAATCGTGTCTATGCGATTAAACATCCAACATATCGACACATCCGTAGAACAAAGGTCTATGTGTAAGACTACTTGTTCTTAGGACATAGTACATTTCGTTAGTTCTTCTTCGCTGTGGATGTCAGATCGACCTTTGTTCGATTTCATATTTCCGAAACGAAGTAAGATATATAAATTCTCAAAATACCTTTACATAGGACCTAGTTTGAATAACGAAATTGTTCTCGTAACGTACTTATTCTCTTTTCGCTATATAATCACATCGGACTCTGTTCTTCGGATGAGTCGATATTCTGAAAGAACAACGGTTTCGTTATAAGTCGTTTTCGGTGTAATGAAAATTCGAACAAACGTTATTTCGGGAAAAAATTCGAGTTTGTGATAGGCAACACGACACGCCTGTCCATAGCAGTTACAGTGACACTCAGAGCTTTAAATCGCAAACATTTGAGAGTCACTGCCATCGCGCCAGTCACTTCGAGACATAAGTTGCCAAGTCCCATATGCCTGTAATGCTTAGATTACTGTTTGACTGCTATAGGTAAGATGGCAGTACTTCCCGGTACGAACACTTTTACAAATAGCTTTACTTTTAACTTTAAACGGTATAGTCGGTTAGGTCAAAGCAATTCACAAATTACAAGGTTCCAACAACAATTACTACTATTAGCACAACATCCATAATGCTTAAATAAAGACAAGGTCTTAGCGTAGCACACTAAATGTTACAAGTCGAATAACTTTGAGATATGTGAGAAACTGTGAAGAGAATGTTTATGTAATAATTTTGATTCGCTCCTTATTGTTTGTAAACCATTGTATTGTTGTTATATTACAATAAACTGTCTCCGTGGCCGAGCGGTTGCCATGCAGCGTCCTGATTCTGAGTCTCGAAATCAGATGTGTTTCTGAGCGAGAAGATGAACCTGATTCCTACTATATCTTTCTAATTTGTGAGTTCAATCAACTATTGTTCCGATTAGAAATGTCAAAAGTTTCCGATCGGCCAATTGTGAATCGCAATTATGAGCCTCGACTCGGAAAAGACGCAGTTTCCGATCGAGAGAGGCAATCAAAATCAAGCTGGTCTGCCAAGCTGAGGTCACGAATTCGATGACCGGGCCGGGAGAAATGGCCAACATTTATTTCTCTCGTCAGTTTGGGTGTAATTTGAGTGTGTCCATGGCAATCTCGATACAGGGATTCCCGAGCGCAGGGCTAAAAAAAAATAATGGTATAGGGGTTATATAAGAATGGTTTTAGGCCAATTTGGATTGACTGTAGTCAGCGCGGGCACTAGCCCAAGTAACGCCCGTGTGCAATCAATACCCTGGTGCTCTCTAGTGTGCACGCGATCAAAATGGAATATTTATATAGGAAATGAAACTATTTTTCCGGATTTAAATCGCGTATATTTGTTTTTTCAAACAAACTGACGTTTCGGGCCCTTTACAGGTCCCATGATCACGGTTGACACAGTTATATTTTTCCTAGTGATCGGAAATTCGGGTGTAAATGGTGCAATTATAAAATGATGTTGTGAAGCAATAAAAAAATAAAAAGCTTATTTACCTCGTTTGCGCCGCGAGGGATGCAAGCTTTTTGGAGGCGTGTCGTCGCGAACTCCGCTTTGCGCCCTCGAACGCGAGGGCCAAGTGTCGCGACGGTCCCATGATTTTATTTTATCTAATACATGATTTTTAAAGGTGATTTCACTGTAACTTGCACTGAAATTTCGCGCGATTATACAAAAAAGTACCATGGAGTGCACGAAACAGCGTTTGTAACAAATTATTTAGTTTTTATTTGTTATTTGATTACCACTGAAAGTAAATAGTTATTAACTTGCATTGATATTATTAATACACATTCAAAAGTGTATTCCACCAACAATATTAAACGTTATTAACAATTTCATTCGTAAAAAGAATTATATTTGACTTCCCCCCACTACCGAAGACTAAACTTCGTGGTTGTATTACTTTGAAATTAACGCTTTCAGCGAATTGACGCTTGAAGCGTTCGTGGCCGATGAGTTACACCGGTTACACACGGAGAATTTTAAAATTCGTATCGAAGCAGTCGTTTATGTTCAATCATTAACGTGCATCGCGTTTGCATCGCAATTGCATCGCCGCTTAAGTCACGCGTTTGTGAAAGTAGACGATTATCGACCGCACCTACGTAATCGATTTGGTCTATTTGTTTTAGTTAAAAAAAGGATATTTTCGAATTGATCCAATATTATTGATATATTTGATTTGTTATATCAAATACATACGTATCTACATATACATGTAAATCATATTTATTAAATAAACTTTGAACGTCCTGTATACGTGAGTGACTGTTTTTATTGTAACACCACTTCGAGGGTATTTATCTATTTCGCTATAACTTATTATTTTCGTTCACAGGTCTTTTACTCGAGTAGTGGTTGTTTTTATGGTAGTGGGTAAGCGTACGTAAGCAAACGGGTTAGTCAATGAAACGCAGTGTACGGATAAACCTATTCAGTTTTTTGTTGTACCGCTAAGTTTTAATTTATAAGTTTTCTTTTTGTAAAAAATGTTTTTTAATAACAATAATGTACCTGTGTAAGGTGAACCCTCCTTTAGATTTCTCCCTCCTCCTTTCTCCCTAGTACTCAGTAGCAGAAGACCTCTTCTGCTACTGAGTACGAGGTGAAAAAAGGTCCTTGTTGAAAGAGATCGTCCAGGGAAGTACTACCACCTTACCTATTTCTGCCGCAAGAAGTAATTTGAGCATTATTGCGTTCCGGCTCAGGGTAAGGTTAATGTTGAAATTACAGGCACATGCAACTGGTTAACTTATGTCTCAGGGTGATGGGCGCAGTGGCAGTGCCCCTAAGGTCTTTGCGAAAGCTCTGAGTGGCACTGCAACTGTTTTCCTGCTTTTGCCAATATTCAATAAATACTGCTTGTCTTTTTTGCAAATTACTTTGTTTTTCAGGTAAACGTAGAAGGAAGTTCTCTGTAAGAACTAGGACAGAATTAAAAGACAGGAACAAATCACAAGACGATCTTTTATAGCTGAGATTCATAAAAACAACTTTGACTTCGAGAAAGTCTAGAAGAATCTAAGGAAGTGTTTCGTATTTACAAACCGAAAGTTTGTCTAAATTTAAGTAAAAAAACCAACTCAAAGTTTTGAGTTTTTTTAATTAACAAATATCAAAACGTTTTAGTAAAAAAGGTCATATGACCTCCATTTTACCTGATAGTAAGTAACGATGAAGTACACGACGGAGCATGCATATCTAAATAATGCCTATTTATTCTCGCCTTGAAAGGGCCCAAGTTATACCGTTCAGGCAACTGCAGGCAGGGAATTGTACTTCATAGCCGTTCGCCATATAAATGTGCAAGCGAAACGCTTTGTAGTTTGAGTTTATTTCGTATATAAAAATAAATGTCAGCCTCTCATTGTTACCAAGCCATGTAACATAGAAAGGAAGAGTAGAAGTGACCTTCGGACAAAGATATTATAAAATTTTATGAAGTAACAGAAAAACGAGTGTGCTGTATTGAATCCTGAGCAACGCATGCATCTCTGATGTTAACAAGGCAATCGATAGAGCCTTGGCAAAGCTTCTTATCCATTTATCTATCTCAAGAGAAAATAGGTCAAAAGCAAGTGATTGTCTAAACCAGGTTTTTACACTTCTACTAATTTTTAAAAACTCTACGTAACGTGACACTTTTTAAGTTCAATAATGCTCTGATTTTATGTAAACAACATAATTATGTAGTTGTAATTTAAAATGATGAGTTGAGAAACATGCGTAGGCATTACGCATTCGTTAAGGTATTGTTTCATATTATAATTACACTGAGGCCAGGAAACCAACGATTCTCAATTAAGATCTTCAAAATTTTTTTTCTCTTTTCAACTGCATCACTTGTAGATATAGCGTGTAGTTGGCATACAGCAGAATTCAACGCGTGCTATGCTCTTCGATTTAATTATGACGTACTCTCAGGTTCTATGATCTCCGGCAAGTTTTGTTATCTGTTTCCCCAAAACATTCGATTTTTTTTATGGTACTAAGTAATAGGACGAACAGGTCGTGCGCTTGGTGGTAAGCGACACGCTTCTCCAGAACAGTTTAGTAGCAGTAGAGGTCCGTGTGAAAGAGTTCGTCCTGGGAAGTTCTGCCACCTTACGTATTTCTACCGCCGAGTAGTAAAGTTAGCATTTTCTAAGGGTAATGGTGCTGGTGAAATTACAGGCACATGGGACTTGTCAACTTATGTCTCAGGGTGACGGGCGCAGTGCCAGTGCCCCTAAGATCTTTGCGATTTAAAGCTCTGAATGGCACTGCAACTGTTATGGATAGGTGTGTCGCTTACCACTAAGCTCGCGATTGGTTCAACCCGTCACATAGTATTTATAAAAAAAAATACTAGCTGCTTGTACGCTGGGAACCCGTTTGCGCATTGAACGTTCATTTTTACCCTGTCTTGGCTTTAGTTAAACAGTTAGTCTATTTCGAAATTGAAATTGTATCCAGTTCCGTGAACTGATTAAAAAAGAAATGCAACTATTATTTGCAACGTAACTCGTGTGACTACATCCTTGGTATTGTTTACTTGGAAGGTGGATTCTCCTAGTAATGGCGAGTAAGAAATAAAAAGATATTAGTTGTATAATAAAGGATGCAAGATAGTATGGAGTATCGACCTGCGACACTTGTCTACGCGTCTTCGTCTATTTTGGTTATATGTCACTACAAATAACTGTATGTAATGTACTGACGTTGCATATCGCAATTATCAGTCTAGGTATGTACAATAATTATTCTGGAATACAATGTTGTAGAATTCTATTCACTTTTGTTTACCAACATTGTCTACTATACTCCTCCAAGAAGTATATGTAGTGAATATTTTGCAAACACCGCGTTTTGTTGTTACTTGTGATACGTAATAGGCGTTTGTTAAAAAATTGTGTACTAATTCATAAGTGGAAACAGAAAACTCTCATAATTTCCCGTTGCATGAAGTTTTACCTTTAACTTCAGAGTTGCCCATTTTATTCTTTTATGGTACCAAGTAGGTAACGGGACGAAGAAGTCGTGCGCCTGGTGGTAAGCGACACGCCCATCCATAACAGTTGCTGTGCCACTCAGAGTTTTAAACCGCAAAGATCTGAAGGGCACTACCACTACTCCCGTCACCCTGACATATGTTGAAAATCTGAGAAGATTCTGCTTAGAATTTTCTTAGATGACCTACCAATAGCATAAGTAATAAAATTGTGACAAACGTCCGTAAATGGGCTGTTATCACGGCCTTGTGTAATTCGCACATGTTATGGCCCCACAAAAGCTCTATCGAAGCGGTTGGCATTGATGTTTTTTGTACGTGGGATATTTCCGCATTATTAGATACATATTTCATTTTTATGTGGTTTTAATGCTGGAATATACTCATGGTCAATAAATTCGGGGCATCTCAATTTTTTCTTATAAAAAGAAACGTTACAAAACTGAGAGATAATTTACTTAAACCAGTTTAAAATTGTTACATTTTTGAATTTTTACAACTTTGCTAAAATTAATAGATTTTGCAGCTGAACTAAATTGTTTACAACATGTATTCATTTTAATATTCTAGTTCCATTATTGTTAAATTTGTTTTTATAGTTACATATACATATACTATTGTACTTGTCATATTTTATCTGGTGCACCATTATATATCCGTCACTACGCCGCCACACCTATTCCTGCCGCCAAGCAGAAATGTGAGCGTTTAAAAGAAGTATGAAAGTGGATCTCTACTGCTACTACATTACTTTCACATACGTAATTCTATATTATTTTCAAATTAGCTAAGTCAAGCCAAGAATTATAATTAATTAATGGTAGTAACCCGTTTAGCTCATGGAGGTAGTCTCGATTACTGATGTTTTAAATATAAATTGGAAATGTTGAATGTGTACAAATGTTATTTACGCTTAGAGTTTCTTGTTCATTCTTCTCAGGGGAATCTGCCTTGCGAATGAGAGATAGATAGAGTGTGATAAATAGAGTTTAACCAATGTGACGATTTCAAGTGTAATAATGCTTACCTATGAAATAAAGATTATTTTGATTTTGATCGAATTTGAATTATTGAAGTAAAGTTTTAAGATTTTTGGTGCCATGACGATGTTATGTGAACCACAACACTGCATTGCAGAACGGAGACAAACGAACAGCATGGAGTCGTCGTGTTAGCTAGTCTCCAGTGGGGTCTTGAGCCGAGGTGCGTGCCCACCTTGGCGCCCTTAGGCCGGCAATTTAAAATACACGGGTTTAGCGTCCTCTGTGCACCCTTTGCCCGAGTGAAAGACATTAGAGGTCAATGGTTGAATATATTTACGAAATAAAAGTCGTTTAGGCTGCCAGTTGAAAGCTATTTAAGTCAAATAATCTTTATTTCATAGCTAAGCAAATTACGCTTCAACTCGTTATACTGATTAAACTAAATTATTTTTTTATAATATCAAGTGACGGGACGAACAAGTCGTGCACCTGATGGTAAGCTACACGCCTGTCCATAACAGTTGCAGTGTCACTCTCAGCTTTAAATCGCACCCTGAGACATAAGTTGCTAAGTCCTATGTGCCTATAATTTCACCAGCACCTTACCCTTCAAAACCAGAACACAGTAATGCTGACATTACTGCTTGGCGGCAGAAATTGGTAAGGTGGCAGTACTTCCCTGGACGAACTCTTTCACAAAGAGCCATTGACTTACAATTATATGGACGTCGGGTCCGCGCTAAAAAGTGTCCGAACTTATAGGGCGTTAAAATCGTATACAGAGCGTCATTCACGCTTTAGTCTTCGTTTGTTCGACTGACAGCGAAGCAAGCAAAATTAGACAGTACTGCGATGACATTACAATTTCAATTCAACGGTTTAGCTTTTTCATATTCCTTTACATGTCACTACGTTTAAATAGGTTGATTTGGGACATTTTTTTCGTGGTTTTTGTATTAGACCCGTCGTCATTTTATTTGTAAGTCAATGCAAAGAGCTCTACGGCTATTACATTGCTTATTCCTGAGGCAGATTCTATACATTTATCATTACAATACTTAATTTAAGCATCATAGACCGAGACTACGTGCAAGAATTAAACGGGCTGTATGATATTGATAACCTTTAGTATACAGTTTTAGGTTCACTATACTTTTAAACCAATCTCCAATTTCGAACTCCTACCTAAGGTAATGAGTCTAGTAACTAAAAATGGAGATATTACTGTTTCAATCGTAAATAAACCTATTTTTCATATTTATTTATTATTATTAATATGAAAATCAGATGACACGAACAAAATTCCTTCGATCAGATTGGGTTCCAACCAGCGTCTGTTGCTACACCGGGACTCTTACCAGCTGACCTACAACCTAGTCGATCTTTGTATCAATAATAATAACAAAATTGCCGGAATATTTTTACGAAAAATATGAATATTATGGTAGTAAAATCATGTATTAATATAATCAATAATAATCGCGTATAGATAGGTATGGGACCGCGATGAGACCTGTACAGGTTACCATTTTCAACGTGTAATAATCATAAAAACGTAGGAACTTGTTATTATTGTTTCAAATTCTGTAAACGATACGAATTTATTGCCCTTGACTGTCGTAATATTAAAGGAAATTGCATTCTACTAATATAGTTGTAAGTAACCTAGTAACTCTATTTGTGCATGTACCTACTGTCTGAAATAAATTCATCCATTTCATTAAAGTATTACAGTTATTGTCGATTATGATTTTTCATTTGATTATGACAGACCCAGGCAAAAGTTGTTAATTTAAGATGGAGTGGACGTAACTTATACGAAATTTTGTCGGAAACAACTTTGGAAGATGTCAACGCAGCCTCAAATAGTATAATCAAGATAGCGACAAAAAACAGAAGATAAGGTACGACATGACGTTGGTTTACAATTTTTTATTTTTTTTATTTAAAACACAATATTTAAACTAAAACTTATGGTAAAACTACTTTCAAAAACCCTATAAAAGGTTTATACGAAAGTGGAATGCCTACAATAAACTCGCCATTGTTGTTATGAGTACGACATCCAGAACAAGTAGTAGTTTTTAAAACTTGTTCGCAGTTCTTAGCATTTGTAAAGATATCTTTATGCAACTGTACAAGTATTTTGTTTAGAATGTCAGGTAGTACGTACTTCGCGGTCCTCATACCGTATGTATTCTAGGCAGTTGATGTTTATACGCAGTTAGGTATAAGGGTGCGTAATCAACTTGGTCTGTTTGTTTTTGTAAAAAAAATGGTTATTTCGAATTGATCCAATATTATTGACATATAATATATACATACATATACATGTACCTGTGTGTGTGTGAACATCATGATCATTAGCCCATTATAGCAACAGTTGGGTCCAGATCGAGGAATCTAAGGGAGGGTCTAGATTTCTTAATTTTTTAACTAATATTCTAATAACAGGCATTTGTAAATTAAATAAAGTATACACAGATGGAAGCGTCGCAGTAAACAAGGACAACCATAAAACACATGTATTGAATAAACAGTGAGTCAATCGTGTGGTTTCAAAAGAAATAAACATCAATGTTATTACAATTAAAAGAATTAATTATCTGAATGGAACTTATTGTTAATGATAATTATAACGTTTTTGCGGAAAAAAGCGACTTCAAAAGTTTGAGGAATTATTTGTATTTGTATTTGAGTTTTATTGAAAACTGATTTATCCCCTAGTTTCTATCTAATTAAATGGGACCAATACTGAGGTACCATCTTTCCAACAAAAACGAATCATCAAAATCGGTTTACGAGTAATCGTGTAACATACACATAAAAAAAACAGTTGAATTGAAATCGAACCTCCTCCTTCTTTTGTAGTCGGTAAAAAAAACTTTCTTCTTCTCTTTCGTATCACTCTTGACAGAGTGGTCGTGGTCATCACGGAGTACGTTTGTTAACGGCTGATGTGGCTTGCCTTACGACATCTCGCCATCTCTCTTTGTTTGTGGCCTCCTTCGTGCACTCATGTAGATCTCACTCACTCATGTGCACTCATACCGCCCACTGCAGATTTTATTTGATCGGTCCATCGAATGGGTGACCTTCCGCGCAGTCTAGTACCCATTCGGCCCTGCACAACAAGACGCTCTATGGAGTCAAAATTCCGTCTTGAGACATGACCGAAGAATTTTAGGATGCGAGTTTGCACCACAGTAGACAAGACGCTGCTTGATGCCGAGTTCTTGGAGTTTGAACGAAAGTCTGTCCACGATACCCCAAGCATTCTTCTCCAGTACCACATTTCCAGAGCGTCTATCTTCTTCTCGATTTCACGGAGCGCCCATGTCTCTGCAGCGCACAGAAAACTAATGTTCGGACCAGCCAGATTTTAGTGGCCTTGGTAATGTTTCTATTCCCCCATATTTTCTTCAGTTTATCCATTGCTGTTCTAGATACTACCACACGTCTTTTCACTTCATCTACGCATCCACCACAGTGTTCGAAGTTAAAGCTCCAAGATATACGTAGGATTGGACCACATCACACTTCGCAATTCTTATAATTTCCGGTAAATTACGATTAACGCGAAAAAAAACTTTAGGTGCCAATAATTTGAAAGTTACCAAAATCCTAATGCGTTAGTTATGATAAGGATGGCAGAGTGGGTGACTAAAGACTAAAGAAGAAGATGATAATGAAGCTTTGATAGCCAAGGAGAATGTCGCGAGAAAACTCGTTTCTTGGAGGTTTACAAATTTTTTCCAGCCGGGGGGTACCGACCATACACTATCACGATTGAAATTCGAATGACGACCAATGTCGATAGCTTCACGTACTTTCCGCGGAATGAAATGCTTTTCTCTCGCCAGTACGGATACTTTATCAAAACGAATATAGTGCGTCGAATCCGAAAAGATCCAATGAGTGTTCCGTCACTGCAGAGCCCTGATTGTCCCGGTTCTTAATACTACGTAGGTGTTCCGTTAGTCGTGTGGATATGTTACGGCCGGTCTCTCCTATTTAACTCTTGCCACAGGAGCAGGGAATCTTATATACACCGGGAACATTCAATGGCTCTTTATCCTTCGGTGAACGCACCAACTGTCTAAGTTGCATGTGAGGGCGGAAAATCGTCAAAATAGATGGTCGGTACCCCCGGCTGGAAATTAGGTACTACATCAGTGGTTAGTGTAGACGAGACTTTAGAAAGTGACGTTGTTAGTGTAGTGTGCAATCCTGCATATGACTGTAATAAAAATGAAGCAAACGAGGGTAGATTCTCGCTGACGCCGCCTGCACCCGCTGCCGTACCGAGTGATTGGGCTGCCAGGGCTTTGGCGCCCAGTTTCCGTGGCGCGGAGTCACCGCCGCGTAATCTCATGATTAAGGACCACGAATTGGTTTGAAACATGTCGAGCAAAAATTCGACTTAAATACGTGAGTTATCCGTTATTTTTAGTTAACATGTCTGAGTCTCACGGTGGCTTTCTATTTAAAACATACAAAGTGTCAAAATCCTTTGAAAAGAATTAAGTACACCTTGCTTCACATTTATTTTGCATTCAAATTTGCAATTATGGAAATGGACAGCATAGATAGCCTCAAAAGTTTTTTTTTCTATCACCACCATTTTTGTCAACTTGTCAGCGGTCATGGCTGTCACATTGTTTTCCGCCAAAATTTGTGTCATTGACACGCGCTGAGTCGCACACCGTGACAAAGGAGACCTTGCAACGTGGTTTATCTTTTTACCAGTTTCGATCTTTAGTTTCGCTTTATATTTTAATTAAATGAGATTGAATGTCTATTCTACGAGCGTTTTCAAGTTTGTTTTTTTAATTTAATCTGTCTAATTAACAAAATGTATTTTTTATAAATTAACAAAACAAAAGAAATCAGGTAGATTTGATTTCTGGTAAAATTGCTCTTTACACTAGTGTATATTTTTTTCTAAATCGTTGGTGTGGACGCTGGATGTGGTCCCCCCAGCTTCAATTCCCGGTAGAACCAGTTTGGGAAATTAACTTCTATAAATTGGTTCTGATATGGATGTTCTAATAGTTCCGTTACTCGGGTATTCATAATACCGGCCGTGTATGGAGTACCGTTGCTACCTTTGGGAAGGTTCTGCTTAATATCAATTTGGATTTACTTGAAAAGCGCGTCAAGAGAATTATAGGTGACTCCGATTAAGTAGAGGCGATGCTACAGGACCTTGAACACCGCCATAAAGTGCCTGCTTGTCGGTATTCTACAGGATATATCAATGAGTGTGCGATGGAATTGCACGATTTAATTCCGTCATCATGGGACTAGATGTAGGTTGGAGTTACGTTACGTTACGTTACGTACGTACAACGTATAATAAGTATAGTGTACGTACGTGGATATTCCAAAAATTCGATCAATGCGTTACACTTTCACATTTAAATGGCGAACGGCTGTGGAGTGGAATTCTCTGGTTGCAGATTTATTTCCTGAACACTGTTACTTGGGCCTTATCAAGGCGAACGTCGACCTCATCGTCACTTTCCATTATGAGGTCCAATGCGCACTTATTTTTATTTTTTAAAGTACCAGGCTTAGAATAATAACGCATAGAAACCTAGCCCGCACATGCTAAGTGAGGCAAATTGAAGCGCTCCCAATGGGCCTACATGAGCGGGCGGGCCTTCAGTGCTCAAGGTCAACTTGCACCGTGAACAGCTCAAGAATTTTAGCTAAAAATGACAAAAAGTGCGGTAAATGAGTGTACAAATACGTCAGACAAACATATATTAGATACTAACATCACGTTCCACAAGGAAGTGACGCGTTTCAACTTGTATTTATATATAAATATTCACTAAAACCGAAAATTAACCTACTACTAAAACTAGCCTACATGAATTTGATTTTTGCCTCACTTGTGACAGTTCGTTTGATATGAAACTATCATTCTATGCGTTATTATTCTAAGGTACCAGGTAATTTATGTGGTTGTCTGGTAATTATGATTATATTATTAAACTTCTTCGTGGCATTGTACCGTATCTCAGAAGACATGTGGGTTCCCCAGTGTTGGGCCATTTGTCTTGACCGTTCTTCTCAGAGGAGTGAGTTAGTGAATTAGTGAGATTAGTGAGATGTATAGGTTATATTGGCTGCTCCGTTACTCTGAATAAGTAGGTACATTCGTTGCGCACCTGTATGGACTGTAAAACTGTGGTACAGAGTACTTGCCTATTTTCACAGTGTATTATCTAATTAGCTTAATGGTTTAGCAGACTACACGCAGATATTTACAAACGGTAAACATTCTTTGTTGACAATAGGGTATTTAAAGTATCACATAACATTAAATGCTTTTTTTCTTTAGCATCTAAAAAAATACACGAATTGAGAACCAAAACAAAATTGGGACTTATAGGTGTCAACTATACAGTGTCGGCCACTTTGCTCAGGTTGTCCGTCCATCTTGCTTCTGGGCGCGTACTAAACTACATTTGCTTTGATCTTGTCGCCATTCCAGAACTAATCTGCTTCATCGGTCATCAGCCCTCCTGCACACAAAACCGGTCTACGGTCACCTCAGATTTTCGTAGATCAGAAGATTTGTCGTTACTTTAGTTGTTTCGGAGTTATGTCGGTTAATTTAGTTCTTTGACGTACGAGTTTATTACGAATTCGGTCAGAGATTATCAGAAAAAGAAAGACGTTTAAAACCGTCCGTCCGTGAACTTTTTTGATGAGTGACAATTAGAGAGGATTGGAGATGATTTGTTTTTAATAGAAGAACCGTAGTAAAGTCGCTTCTATTAGAAATTAAGTTATAAATATATGTGCTTAGCTTATACCGACATAACGTACTTAGATTAGGCAACTTAAACTAGGTTAGGCATAAACCATTGCAAAGCTAGCACGTGTAGTTGACGTTTATCGTACCAGAGGCTACAACTGGTAGCACGCACATACAATATCGACGGTAGAAATTTGAAATGTCGTATGGGACATTTTGCCATAAAGGAAGGGGAAACGAAAAATTTTACCTTGTAGATACAGTTATGTTCCTAGGTATAACTATAGACGCTAGTTTTCGATGGGGTCCACATACAAGTACCTAAGTTATCAAACCGACTCAGCTCTGCAGTGTACGCGATTAAAAAAATACGAAAACTTTCAGGCGTCGAAACCGTTACATTGGTTTACTTTAGCTACTTTCACACTTTAATTTCATACGAAATTTTGCTTTGGGGTACCGCCGCCGATATTAATAGAATCTTTGTTCTGCAGAAATGTGCGGTTAGGGCAATTTATAATCTGGGCTCCAGAGTGTCTTTGAGAGATAAGTTTAGAGATTAACATTCTTACACTAGCGTCACAATGCATCTATGAAAATGTAATTTATGTTGAGACGAATAGTATTGTTTTTTATGAAAAATACTGATAGACATAACATTAATACGAGGAATAAAAATACTGTTCTTGACAGTCGTCTTCACAAAGTCACAAATTCATTACAGGCCTCTATAATAAGATTTTGGGTGATATTCAAAATTTGCTATTTACGAAGTTTAGAGAAACAAAAACTTTATTCTAAAGGTATATGTAATAGCTTCTGCGTACTTGGATGATGAAATTCCGTGGTAGTGACCCGTTTAGCTCTTGCAGGTATTCTCGAGGCACAAACAGCAACCACTAGAATTTCTCGTTCATTCTTCTCAGGGGAATCTGCCTTACTAATGATTTGCTTACCTATGACATAACGATGATTTGACATTGAATAGGAAATGAAACTATTTTTCCGGATTTAAATCGCGTATATTTGTTTTTTCAAACAAACCGACGTTTCGAGCCCTTTACAGGTCCCATTCAACCGTGACCATGGGACCTGTAAAGGGCCCGAAACATCGGTTTGTTTGAAAAAACAAATATACGCGATTTAAATCCGGAAAAA
>NW_020653731.1:1491973-1507465 GCF_003589595.1 Hyposmocoma kahamanoa
AAGAAATATACGCGATTTAAATCCGGGAAAATAGTTTCATTTCCTATGTGTAACAATCGCGACCTAAGAACACGATTTTACTTTGAATTTCAGTTTAATTTTCAACGCGTTGATTGAACCACTTGTTACTATTGCAACACACCCTGCAAACACACCCCTCTTGTCATGCAAACCGATACACACTCGCAAAGCGCGGACTTCATTGGCTAATGGAAAGTTATCAAAAAGCCGATAATTTAATTTGCAAACTCTTTCTAACAATTAGGTAACTAGATACTGAAAGTCGAATGTAATTAGTTATAAATAATAAACCCATTTACGTGTAATTATATTGTGAATATAATAATTATTTATATAAAACAATTTTAATGTGAACCGATGAATTACATACATGTATTAAATATATTTTATTTTAGTAACATTACAACTTCTTACTTATTTCTGCCGACAAGCGGTAATGTGAGAATTACTGCATTCCAGTTTTGGAGGGTAAGGGTGCTGATGAAATTACCGGCACATGGGACTTGTCAACTTATGTCTCAGGGTGATGGGCGCAGTGATAGTGCCCCTAATATCTTTGCGATTTAAAACTGAGTGGCACTGCAACTGTCATGGACAGGCTTGTAGCTTACCATCAGGCGCACGACTTGTTCGTCCCGTTACTGAATATTATATAAAAAACATAAGATTAAGATAGTTAATCCAAACTAATATTATTAATGCGAAAGTAGCTAATGTTAAGTTTTCACGCATAAACCAAATTTGATGAAATTTGGTATAGATATAGATGGGACCTAGGAGATTATATAGGCTACTTTTTGTCAACAAAAATAAATCTTCAAGGGGTAACCCCGTTGTTGTATAATGGTGGTATGGTAAATGGTAATAGGTGATGAAGATTTGTATGGAGAAAGTGCAGTAGGCTACTCGAAGTACGTATTGTACGCAGATGAAATCGCGGGCACCAACTAGTTCTCTATAATAGCAGGTAATTATTTTTTTTCTGTAAAAAGAGACATTGACGCGTCAACCAGCGTGACAAATACAGCCTTGGTGAACTCTTTATTGTCAATTCGTTGTGCACTTTTTATCACGACAGTACTGATAAAATCGTTTTTTATCAGACAAAACCATTTTATGACAAATGATGATGTTAAGATGTGATGTAAAATGTTTTACCTTGAAGCAGTATACAGCGTATTTGTTACAGCGAACGCTTAATATAGGACATAAAAAAATAATTTTATTATACGAGTAGTCAGTAGCGTAAAAGAAAATGCGTTACTTTTACTCGGCATCGATCGATCGATCAATCAGGATTCCAAATTATAGAGATACTAAATTTCTTCATGTCTTCATTAATCATCCGATATATATTCGATAATTATCAATGCTGATTCATGGTTTTGTTTCTTAATTTTTTACTAAAAATGGCACACAGTGAGCCGGCTAAATAAACACGAAGAAAAATCTTTGGGATTTAGTTCGTGACTTGCGCACGACATTGGTAGCGGTAGCATGTAATTTCGGACTTCTGTTCGGTTAATAAATAATAAACGATTTGTTTCGATTCAAAGCGAGTTACCGGAGGAGAATCGGGATAAACGTTCTATTAGATCAAATGGTTTAGGCTTAGAGCATATAGGAGTTTAGGCTAAGAGCATATAGGACTGGAGGCGTCATCAATAGGCAGCCCCCTCTGTCAAGGTACAAGCAAAAAAATCCATCACAATAAACCACTTCCGAATCGATGGTTTTTCATTTCCATTGTCAAATTCACAGCGTCAATTACTCTGCGAAACATGTCGTCTTGCGCTATACAAACTTGCAAATAAATCTTTGTATCCAGTGTAGCTAAGGGTGGAATTACATACCATACATAAGTCTATTTTTTACATTAGTCAAAGTCAAAGTCAAAGATTATTTATTCCATAGGTAAAATAAATTTACACTTGAAAACGTCACATTTAAGCTACATTTAAGCTACTGCTCGTTCACTACGCTGACCTCCCTGAGAAGAACGAGCAAGAAACTCTAGGGATTGCTCTTTTCAAATAAACTTAAATGCTATGGAATACACTTTGAATCAAATTTGTGTGGATTCTGGAGCCATGTCGTCTTTCCATACATCTTTATCTAACACGTAGTCTTCAATTTTGTAATATGATTTTTCGATCAAAATATTTTTAATGTAGTTTTTAAACTTAGGAAATGATAAACATAATATATGCTCCGGAATCTTATTGTAAAAACGTATACAGTTCCCCATAAAAGAGTTGTTTACCTTGGTTAAACGAAATCGTGGTACCATGAGTTTGGACTTAGCTCTAAGGTTAATATTATGGATATCTTCTTTCTTATTGAAATTATGTAAATTTTTACGGGCATATAAAATATTTGAGTAAATGTACTGTGATTAATTGCTGATTTCCTATGTTAAGACAATTTTTTCACTGATTTAATTTAATTGAAAAAGCATTGATTTAATTTATCGATTACCTAAAAATATTTGAAAACATTCGAACATTGGTTTATGTATTCACTATTAAATAATGGTCTCATAAAAAATGTACGACGTGGGTGTACCTAAGGATATTGTCTAAAGAATGTGCTAATTTGTTACGCGATAGGGTGTACTTTAATCTAGAAAACAGGATAAAATAAGTCTATACGATACGCCGCGATGTCTTATCTTATCTGTGTCAAATTTTCTCCGCCTGTCTAAATTTTTTTTCATATTAATATTGGCCGCGCGGATTGCGGGACGCGAGTGGTTACCCCCCAACCCTCACCTCACCTTCTAAAAATTAGGATCACGTTGAATTACCTGGCGTTAAAACTATTTCAAACACTCTTAACATAAATGACGTAAGGTAAACATTATTTGAACAAAAAGGATGACACATTTATACGTGCTATGGGTGCGGCTCGTTATACACAATCAATTCACAGTTCTATAATAATGGTAAACTAAAGTTTACCATGAATTGTGTCATATTTGCCAGCAGCTAACTGACAGCATTTATGCTGCCCACTGTATAATAAATAAGTAACGTAGTAGACGTAGCGAAATTTTAAAAGTTTATTCGCGAAACGAGATCTAGAACCCCCTGTAAGCGGTTGTTTATATCTTATTTAGTTTCTGTTTGTTTGTTAAATAAAATCTGCTGATTTAATTGACATGTTTCAAAGTAAAAAAAACTTTAGACGCCATTATCTCGATAGTTACCAAAATTTTAATGCGCTAGTTATGACAAGAATGGGCACAGTATGATAGAAGTAAAAAGAGCGCCTTTGTGATTGTTTATGAAATTATAATTGACAGATTAAATACAGCAGTAGAAAAACACATTTGTTTTAAATAGGTTTCATAAGTAAGTAGGTAACGGAAGGGAATGAAGCTTATATCAAGTCCACGAAAAGTAAAAAAATTATAAGTCTTAAAAGTTTTCAGTTCAAATGAAAAATGCAGTATGGCAGATGTTACGTAAATTTTATAAAACCTACTTTCTCCGTTTCGCTAAAATTATTTTTCGAATTAGGTCACTTTCTTATGGATGGTGCCATTATGTTCTATTGTAAATACATGTCATGTGTACACGGTCGATAGTTAAACGTTGCGATGCATTTGATTTGTAAGGCCGGCCACATACAGTTGGAATTCCGTTTTGAAATTCCGTATCGGAACTTCGATTCGAGATTCCGTATATACATCACATACATACGTTTATTTCCTTTCGGAATATAAGACTCAGCGTTGAGTCCAGATGATGTAAAAATACGTACGGAATTTGCGACCCTATAAAATCTAATAAAGACTTTCATTCTGTGCTGAATTCCTCATGCACAAACGACCTTACGGAATTTCGAATCGGAAAAAAATTCGAACGCAATAGTACTATATATGTGTGTTTTATGTCCGTGATGTTGTATAGTTTTGCTACCTTCGAAACTCCGAAATGGAATTCCGTAACGGAATTTTGAAACGGGACACCGACTGTATGTGACCAGCCTAACTATTGCAAAAGTGTTAGCTATGCAACGTTCAAACAAACCAACATTCCGTTTACAACTCTTTCAAAGTGGAGGGTGGAGGAGAGGCAAGGAATCTTTTCGCAATAGCGTACTATTCATGTCCACTGTACATCTGGTGCACAATGAGCAACAAATGGCGAGTATGTATGTATGTATGTACGCTAATTGGGCAAATCCTTTCATTAAGATGGCAAACACGTCCCACATTTCAGCATGGCGGCTATTACTAGTGAGGCAGGTAGCGGTAATAACTTACTGGGCCACAATATTATAGTGTATGCCATACCGATACGATAAGAAGAGCTGGAGGGTCAATTTCGATAGACGATGACGTTGTAAATTTCAAATACAACATTAAAATGTTGTTTTATTATATCATGTTATGTTTATCACATTAATTATGTTGACGAGTATACGTACCGTTATTACCATAATGTTTTATATTTATAAAATCATTTAGTATATACATCCTGGTTGATATTTATTAGTATAATAACAAATATTTACATAATATAAAACAAAGACAATAGCCTTGGTTTCGGCAAACTTAAACTAAATTTAATTTAAGTTGATCCGTGTCTTTTGTTGCTAGTAAGAAAAAGACGAAGTCTGATTTTAATTCCAAGCCGTCGAATTCGTTGCCGCGCATAGACTGCGCCAAAGTTTTTTGGTGACAGGCATTGACTTACAAAGTGACAGGTATTTATTTGCATTAACGCTAAAATGTACGAGATATTGTCAAAATTTTACAACTTACCTAGGTTTTTTACATTTACGGATATTAGTCGTTACGATTATTTTCTTTGTATGATTTTTTTCTTTGATATGTTTAGTTTTTAAAGCCAATCTCCCTCCTCTCAAACTTCAGCTGCAAACCAGCTGAGGCTCTGCCCAGTATTAATTTAAGTTTTTCGGTTTTTTATTCTTTTAAACTTAAAAAAAAAAAATTACGAGGTAGATGTACTGTATTTAGAGTTTAGTTCGCCTGAATTGACATCAGATTTACTATTTAGGAAGAGGAAATAAAATGGTGGAAGATTTGAAGGCTTTTTTTTCCTTCACCATTGAAGGTCGCTACCTGGGGTTTCAAGTTACAATCCCCTTTTATTTACTCTATTGGTTCCTTGATTACTATTTGTATATTATTGATGTTGTTTCTATAATAATAAAAATAATAATTATCGTTTACTGCCCACTGGGATGCACGGCAGGAGCCTCCCCGCACAACAATTCGTTTTCTGTACGTCTAGCGCACCTTGGGCAACAATCAGCGAGTGCCTTACGCCGATTGGCAAAATGGCAAATTCTACCACCACAATGGCAAACATGTATGTACGTGTATGTCATTATAGTGTAGAAGCAGTACAACTCTTTGTGAACTAGTTCATCCTAGGAAGTACTGCCACCTTACTTCTTTCTGCCGCCAAGCAGTAACGTGACCATTGAGAAGAATAAAGGACCTTAGATTCAAGAACCGGTGAACAATACGTGCAGTATCGAACAGGTTGGCCTTCTGCATATTTATCATTATTATGAAATACATATACACTTTCCAGACTTATTTTTAATATTCCTATTCGAGTTAAATTCTAATCTTTTTTATAGGTAATAATAGTGTTTTTTAATAAATTTAATAGAGAATTGTCAACAGGCAACAATCTTTTTAGTGGCAGAGTTCATCCGGGGTTGTACTGCCACCTTACCTATGTCTGCCGCCAAGCAGCAATGTCAGCGTGTGGTCTGTGTTCCGTGTGTCCCTGTGTTCCGGTTTTGAACGGTAAGGGTGCTGGTGAAATTACAGGCACATGGGACTTTGACAACTTGTGTCTTAGGGTGGCGCAGTGGCAGTGCCCTTAAGGTGTTTGGTCTGAGTGGCACTGTCACTGTTATGGACAGGCGTGTAGCTTACCATCAGGTGCACGACTTGTTCGTCCCGTCACCTGGTATTATTAAAAAAAGGCATTGATACGATAACAAGAAGACTACCCACCAAGGGCGAGGCGTGACAATTGTCTTTAGTACAGCCGGCGAAGTAAATGGCGCTTTGGCGACAATTAAACACAAAATTTATAAGTAGGTACACAAGATACTAGTATACTTTATTTCACTGGCTAATTATTTTACACGTAAAATTGAAAAAAAAAAATGTAATAAGGTACTTTAAAATATTTTGTAATTGGTAATTTTAGGCAAGCCGATGGGAATCGAGTTATGTGGACGCCTCGCCACTGCTACCCACTAACAAGTAGGTACCAACAGCCAAACAGGTTATACTCTGGACTTTTGTTTTCAGTTCAGATTCCATGGACACTTTGAGACAAATATTTTGTGTATGTACACAATAAATTATTTAGAAATACATTTTCGAAGAAGGTAGCCGAATGTAAAAGATACGCGGCAAATGTAGTTTTCCGTTACTTCCTACTAAGTAAGAGAATAAATTTCTTAGATATGCCGATAGGAACTATGTAAATAGACCCTTTGCCAGTGCAAACTGCAACAATTTTAGGAGTACCAAGTGATGGTACTATGGTATGGATGACGAAGACGTAAATAAAGTACATAAAGAAAGTTAGTAAACAACAAGAATCACAAACAGCTAATTCAAATACAAATTCCACATACAGCTAACAACTTTTACTTTCGATACTTACGAAAAAACTGGTTTAGCAACACCTTGTACACACAGGCACACACCGTTAAACTTTACTATACGTGTACACAAAACATTCCAGGTCACAGTAAAGTTTTTGAACTTATTTGAACACAATAACTCAAGATTTTATTAACAAAAGTAATACGATACACAGTTTTTATTTAAAACTTGAAACAAAACTATCGAATTCCTTTGTATTCTTTTTTCAAAAACACTAAACAAAACTTCTTTTTGGAAACGCAATGATTCATATAAATTGAAATGTCACAAGTGTATGAATTTAGTTAAATATTCCAATTTTAAAGTTATTTCACAAAAACAAAAGCGAAACACATACACTCACTTCGAATTTTGTCGGCTGACTGAACAAACGAACAAGGTAAGTAAAACTATGTTCAGAGTGAATGGGAGAACAAGTTGCGGCCGAAGAATGAATGACTTTGCATAAAATACTTTTAACTCTTTTGTATTTGTTGCTTTTGATGCGGTGAACCATATTTTTGTGCCCCGTCATCTGTACAGAGTCAAGAGCATGTTAAGCTTGGTACTTCAGGTTTAAATTCAACTCTTTTAGGATTGGGATAAAAACGCTCCGAAGTTCAAAGTGTCACATCACGTTCAAGTGCTCTTTTAACAATTGCCCCGTACTCTTGAGCGTACTTTGAACATCTTATTGTAGGTGACAGAAAAGTTAAAATTTAAAATTATGAACTTGGACTATGATATGATGTACGTAGGTACGTCCGTACTTTTTGTAAGTACCATTACCCAAGCATAAATTAATGGAGTACTTTGAAGTGTTACTTTTTTAAATAGAGTTGACGATATGAAATTTACTACGGAGTCTATGTATAATTGCGCAGCAAATGATATTTCTGAATTATTTTATAAAAAAATACTTGACCGCTTATACTTTTACAAATAAGGACACACAAGTCGCTTTACTTTCTCAAACTCGTATCTTAGAACAAAAAGTTACTGAAATGCAAAAAAAATGGATTGTATGCATTGACTTACAAATAAATGGACGACGGGTCTAATACAAAAACCACGAAAAAAATGTCCCAAGTCAACCTATTTAAACGTAGTGACATGTAAAGGAATATGAAAAAGCTAAAACGTTGAATTTAAATTGTAATGTCATCGCAGTACTGTCTAATTTTGCTTGCTTCGCTGTCAGTCGAACAAACGAAGCGTGAATGACGCTCTGTATACGATTTTAACGCCCTATAAGTTCGGACACTTTTTAGCGCGGACCCGACGACGTCCATATAATTGTAAGTCAATGATTGTATGTATATAAATTTTGCAGGATGATTTCACATTACGTTTCCGCTAGTGTGTAAATATTTACAAACTAGCTTTTACCTATACTTAAATTAATGCATCCAAATTATAACCCTTGATAAGAAATTTAAAATAAAAAGTTTTGCCGTCTCCTGAATAATCACTCCTTATAAGATACGAGTTTAAGAAAGTAAGGCATCGAAAACATGTTCTTTTTATTTCCACTGTACATTATTATTTTCATATAACTAAATAACAAGACTAAAATAATCGCACTTAAGAGGCACTAGGAGGATGAAACATCTTAGAGGAAAATGTTTAGATGACAATATCATGAGGTCATTTTCGAAGTCGCTCGATGATTTACAATCGGGAAATGATTAATGTATGATGTAAATGAAACGAGTAACATAAACAAAATAGAATGAACGAATCGCACCCTTGGCGTAATAAGGGCAACATCTGCATAATGATAACTTTTCAAAATAAAAATTCTACGAACAAAATTAATCGATAACTCTATTGTTACGTGGTAGCCTAACGGTGTGACCTACTGCCTCTCAAGCAGAAGATGTGGGTTCGAACCCGGGCTTTCGGAATTTATGCTAATAAATTGGAAATTTATTATTAGCTTTTCGGTAAAGGAAAACATCGTGTACGTCGAAAAAGGTTCACGACCATCGAAAGCGTGCGAAGTCCCCTCAAGTAAATCCTCGTAGGTGGGACGGTGGGACGTACAAACGGGTTGATGATGATAACTTTATTATGCTTTAATAGGAGAGTTATATAATTACAACATTTTTATAAAAAAATCCGACCTGAAATATTTGTGGAATCTATTTGACTAGTTTTATTGAAATCGGTTACCGGAAAGTGCGTGAAACCGGATTCATCCCCTAGTTTGCTACCCTTAGAGGTGGAATATTTTCTTCAAATTTAAATGTTACTAATACCGAGGTACCCACTTTCCAATAAAAAAGAATCATCAAAATCAGATCACAAATGTAAGTGCCGGAGTAATCGCGAAACAAGCTTTAAAAAAGACAGTCGAAAAGGGAACTTCCTCCTTTTTTGAAGTCGGGTATTTTTGAAGAATATTAAGTCTTGACATTTTTTGAAGATTTGTGAATTTTATTTTCTAAATTTTGTTTTATTGTCTCAATAATCAAAGTTTACTAATATAATATTATGTAGTAATAAAGTTACCAATGCTAACAAACCACGGACCATGCAGTGATGTGTGATAATAGAAAAATATTTTTTTAGAAACTGACTAAGTTAATTTAAAATAACCTGCGAAATAAAATTAATATTATAATTTTTCATATCGAATAGAGTTTTTTGACAAAATTGTTGTATATTATGTGGTTGTTGACGCGTGCGTCCTTTTTAAAAATCTATTTATCTCAAAAACCTTATCGTATCGATGTTCGTCATTACGGGGAGGCTATTTCACGCAAACCCACATCTTAAAAATGCTTTTTATTTTAAATATATAATAGACACACGCTTGGCCACAATCTTACTTAGTCGAGATTTTGTAACTTCGACACAAGAGAATTGTTGCTATTAAGTTTCTTTGCTTTTGCTTTTTTCAAATTAGTCCATTTATTATTGAGGGTGAGATTTTTTTGTATAAACGAAAAAAATCTCTAATTTGTTTTAGTTCGAAGCCACGTGTAGCGGAATGTGGTAACTGTAAAAATATATTACGTCGCGGTAGGTACAGCACTCCATTTCAAGGAGTCACTCTGTTTGGAGTGACATTTGTCATTTATTAATGATAAAGACAGATAAGTCACTTTTCAGTATATGAAATTTGATAACATGACATTGCTACTGAATTTCATTTTTTACCGACTTCAAAATGGAGGAGGTTCTCAATTTAACTGTATTATTTTTGTTGTACGTACGTTACGGCATCGGCATTTGTGAACCGATTTTGTTGATTCTTTTTTTGTTGGAAAGAGGGTACCACAGTATTGGTCCCATTTAAATTTGAACAAAATTTTCCACCTATAAGGGGACATGGCATGGATTTTATTTATTTATTTATTTTATTTCTATAAACTTTAAAAATATTACATACACTGATTTCTTTACACCCCTAAAACTTTACTGGTTTGTCTGGGTGCTGCACAATCCTCTTATAAATAATACAAAGTAACTTATTTTAAGCACGAGTATAAAATTTACACAACAATGATATGTATGTTATCGTCTCCTATCATTTTTCTTTGTCGGTAGCAAAAGAAAACAAAACAACTAATATCGCCATTCGCAACACAAAAACCCGTTCCTGGACTCGCTTGATATTTTTTAAATGATTTTTAATTAAATGTTTTAGATTTACCTGTGTTATGCTTTTTTTTAATTCAAAAGGTAAAGTGTTGATTAATCTAGGTACAATAAATTTGGTAGTCCTTTCTCCATAAAAGTTATTTGCTGATGTTATTGATATCATCTGTGAAGTGATTTGTGAATCCGGTTTCGTGCACTTTCCGGTAACTGATTTCGTTGAAACTTGGCAAATAGATGTAATTCCACGGACCTTTGACGTCGGTTTTTTGTAATTCTTTTTTACGATTATCAAGTGACGTCACTTTCTTCTACTTTCGACGAATTTCCAGACTAAATTGCTGTTTAAATGAGATTAGTTATCGCATCGCATCAGAAGGATTGCGTCTTCAAATCACTTCGGGGTCACCAATTTGGGGAATTTATCGTTCGCCCAATCGAATAATGAAACGACCTCTTGATTTTCATAAATTATATCGTTTCATAATTTTATAAAACAATTTGAAATCGATGACATAAGTGACAATCCACTCTTCTTCTTCTTTTAAATGTTATGGCTCCATCGAAATAATCAGTGACTTTGCCAATGTCAAGTAAAAATAACTATGTACGGTAGTTTAATATTATTATAAAAATTATAATTTTTCGCAAATAAGACTTGTCCGACAATCCACTCTAAAACATTATCGAATATGTTGACAAGTGTAACACTCGGCGATTCTCGTCCAACGAGACTGCCACAGCGAGCTCGTCATAATAGGCGGCTTCTAAAGCCGTCACAGCATAGTTTTAGCAACATTGATCGTCAAGGTTTGAATTAATTAATGTCATTACAGCCGATTCATTGACACTATTGAGACTTAACTGCCATTGCTAATAGATTTTTACCAGAATAACAAATGTTATCATGATTGCTATATGATCTCAAGTAGGATCATTTTAAGAAAATTAGCAGACTTGGGAGCCAGTTGGTCACCACAGGTATCATTGAAGCGATGCACCAGTGGTAGCGGATCTTAACGAACTTCAAGCCAATGATTGGCTAGAAACTACACAAGACCGAAGATAGTAGCGTGATGTCGTTTCGGAGTTTAAGACACATTTCGCACGTTTGGTGTAATAATGTAATATCTGCAAAATGACCACTTTTCAGGAGAGAGGTTTAAAGATTGTAACGAAAATTATTCGGTTACTTTTTATACTTGTTTTTTGAAATATAATGTCAAGTGACGGGACGAACGTAAGCTGCACGCCTGTCCATAACAGTTTCAGCTTTAAATCGCAAAGATCTGAGGCTCACTGGCAATGCGCCCGTCACCCTGAGACATAAGTTGACAAGTCCCATGGTCCCATGTGCCTGTAATTTCACCAGCACCCTTACCATTCTAAACCGGAACGCACATTACTGCTTGGCGGCAGAAATAGGTAAGGTGGTAGTCCTTATCTGGACGAACTCTTTGACAAGGACCTCTATTGCTGCTAAAATTTCACACTTACATAATCGTTTCATGTAGTCCGTATTATTTCTATGATTTTCATATTATTATGATAAAAGCACTTTTGACATATGATCACATGTGGATTTGTTATACTAAGGGTATAAATTTGGGTCGCTTGGTCTGTAGTATTTTCCTTTCAATGCAATGTCTGATTTAGTGTTGCCCAAAGCAACACCAAGACGAGTAAACCCCAGTCTTGGTCTTGGTCTTGCGTCGGTAAACCTGGTGTTGGTCTTGGTCTTGGTATTGCACACTCAGTCTTGATCTTGGTCTCGGTCTTGCTGCAAGAGTCTCGCAAGTCTTGCAAGTCTTGCAATTACCTATTGTTACTTATAACTCGTAAAAATGAAAATATACGGGTGCAGGTATCGTAATCCGCAGGTTTATCTACAATGAGGGTCTGGGGTAAAAATACAGCATAAAAACGAATCTTTTGTTTTATTAATTATTTATTTGAATGAAAATTATATTATTTCGTTCGACCAACTATTTATACAAAGTAACCATCTGGCTGACTCGTCACTTAACCTATTTCTATGTTTTCTAATAACTAAAGAGGCTTTAGAGAATAATCTCTCAGCAGGCACTGAAGTTGCCGGTATTGAAAGAAAATCCCGGGTCATCTTGGATATAATCGGATACTCCGATTCATGCGTCCTCCACCACTGTAGGATGTCTTCCGAACTTGCGGCTCTCGGTTTATTTAGATAATCCTCGAACTCATTGTTATTGAAGCGTTGAATACCAGATCCAGATGATGTAGAGGGGCATGCATACAATTTATTAAAATCGATTACGTCTTCGTCTTCATCATATTCACATACTTCATTGTCATGTCTTGGTAATCCTGGAGATCCAGGCACTGCGTGTAGGTTTTATATTCCTTGTAAAGTTCTTCAAATTTATTCAGAGCGATAGCTTTCAGATTTTAGTTGTTGTCCCCATAGTGTCATATCGAAAGTCTGAGATTTGTGCCTTGGATCTAAAATTAAGGTGGTACAGTAAATCCAGTTGGTCATCCTATAATGCTTAAGCATTTTATTCTGGGCGGCTTGGAAACCCAAAACTCTCATCTACTTCGGTTCGATTAGGTTTGTCGTCTAATTGTTTTATCATAGCTTCAATTTTATCAAGCAGAAAATTGAACGACACAATCACTAGCGGTAATGTTACATATTTTTCTCCACCAAGTTTCGTTGTTAGAGGTTTAAAGTTTATCAAAAACTTATATATTTTTTCGAGTATTTTCCAATCAATTTCTGATATTACAAAATTACTCAAATCAGACACAGAAGTGCATAATATGTTAATGCCAGGTTTTAGTTTTAAACATAATCCAATCATATCATGTGTGGAATTCCATCTTGTTGGACAGTCCAGTATGAGACTCAGATTTGTTGGCACACCAGCTGTTTCACAAGCCGACTGGAACTTCCTCTTCAACATCTCACTTCTTTTTATTTTACTACAAATACTTCGTAATTTTGTAATAGCCGTACTTGAGTCAGAAATATTTGGCACATATTCTTCAACTTGCTCTTCTTCGTCTTCACACTGCTGTTCTTATTCTTGACTGTCAGTTTCAATATTTAACGCTAAGTTATTCAATAAATCTTGTACGCCCAGGTTCAAGATGTGAGCAATGCATCGAAAATGTTGATTATCCGAATCAAAATGTGGCAGTAGTTGTCCAAGTTCATACATGAATTTGGTATTTGCAGTTGCCTTGTCGACTGTGATACCCTGAATTTTATCAGCTAAAGTATATTCCAATAGACATTTGTGGAAAATCCTTGCAATATCCATCCCTGTATGTCCACCACTCGATGGAAATCCAGGACTAGAGATCGATACTTCCATTCATTATCTATATAATGAATAGTGAACCCATAGTAACTCATATTGACGTCCATCCATCAATAGTGAATGACATTTTACATGAGTATTTTTGTAGTTTACTCTTAACACGCGTATGCAGTACTTCAAACCGCTCTTGAACCATCCTTCGAACTGTCGATCTCTTAGGAAATACCAAATTTGGGCATATTATTTGAAAATATTTTTGTGTATCTTCGTCATCGAAAAACGAGATGGGAAGATATTTCTTGGCAATCCAGTCAACTGTAACTGTCATAAAATCACTATGGCTTTCAGATACTGACTGAAACAAGATAACAAAACGTGTTAATACTTAATATAACATTTTACAAACACTACCTACTTACGAACCTACTAATTACATAGAATTTTTAACTATATTAAACAAACAAAAAATTGCCTTGACCGGTAATCAAACCCAGAACTTCAATAGGCAAAAAACATGTTGAGGTGACCGCCGAACTTGTCAAAACTTTTCTACCAATCTTATTATGTGCCCTACTAATTTAACTCAATAAATAAGTACGTACCTGAATTTTGGTGACAAGATAATTTTTACAAGTTTCTATTTAAAAAATATTGCCGCCAAATACACAAACAAAAAACAAGACTTGGATTAGTACCTATAAAAATAATTTATATTCTAATTTAACAAACAACATATCTCGCTTTTAAAAATTGTACCTTAGTAAGTGCATTTCGCAAAAATAATAAATTGGTTAGAAACTAGAGAAAGCTATTTTCTTACTAAAAGTTGGATATTTACTGAGTTTTAATTTCCTCAAACTTTGTAGGTATAGCCTAGAGAAATCGTTTTAAGAATTCCAATCTAATCGGTTTGTTTACTTCTCATGAAAAAACGATTGACACTAACTATAAGTATGTAAATTATAAAAAATATTAAGGAGGTGTTATGTTAAATATTATCTTACCTGTTCAATTCTTCCAGTGGTTTTAAAAAAACTTGAAATATCTCTAATTGTTGTAGGTATAAGTTTTTGCGATTCCTTTTCGTGACAAGACAGTAGATGCTTCCTTAAACCCGAAGTGTTTCTGTTTTTCATTTTTATTTCAACTTTTTTCTTTTTAGAAATTGGGCACAACTTGCAGAGAGCCATTTCAGATTCAGGAATTATTTCGAAATACTCATCAAATTTGCTTTTAGAGCACCTAGATGCAACACAACTCTCACTACTCTGACTAGAATCTTTGTCGCTCATGTTAAAAATAATTACTGGTCCGACTCGTAACGAAGCTTAATTGCAAATAAACAAATTTCATATAAAATTTCCTATTTATAGGCACATACCGAAAAATTGGTAAAAAAAAGTTCGGCACCTTTGATAAAAATAATGATTCATTTGAAGATTAAAAACAGAACAGATTTTTTTGCAAGTTGTTGTACCTACGTAACAATTCAAGGCACTTTACCAAAATGTACATAAATCATTACGTGTACTGTATGCCTCTTTTGATTGAAAATATACACAAGTACAGTAAACAGTAGGTAGTAAACCTTTTACATGGAATTCTGTAGAAATTAGTATTCAATCAATGAAATAATTTGTTTATGTACAAAAGTTATTAAATAAAGTAAGTAGGTAGTAGTAATAGAACATATAACACGTAGTTTTGTTTTGTGCTATGAACTGTATACTTAATATTTATACAGTCCAACATAAGAGCACTATAATAATATTTATGATTATTACAACTACAGTAAATTATAATAATATAACCCATCGATCCTTCACGATGACCAAACCAAGATGTTTGACTACAATCCGAGCGCCTCTGAATTAATTTTACTCTTTGGAATTTCGGCGTCTTTTTACAAAA
>NW_020653731.1:1507475-1510819 GCF_003589595.1 Hyposmocoma kahamanoa
GCTCTTTCGCATAAAAGAGATAAAGCATCATATTGACTGCAAACACTGTTTACTATATGTACTCGATTACAGTTTCAATTTTACGACAATATTGGTAGGTTATAATTTTAGGCATACCTACAATTCGTAAGGACAACACTCGTTTGACGTAATTGAGAGACCGCAAGACTCTCGCAGACTCCGTCTTGTTCTTGCACAAATCTTGCAGGGTCACTCTTGGTCTTGTCTTGCTTCAATTAAGTGGTCTTGGTCTCGGTCTCGGTCTTGCAAAACTGCAAGACCAAGACTACTTTTGGGCAACACTAGTCTGATTGTATGACTATGATCGTAGACAATGAAAAACCAGCACGTAAATAATAACGTCATAGTTTATCCAATAAATGCGTGACTGTACAAGGATGTTATTCTTAATGACTATTTAATTATTATTCGAAAATATTGCAATGTCATTGTTAACGACCTATGTCTCAAATACAATATACTTACTTGTAAGTAAGTTTTGTCTGCCATTAAACTAGTTCTCAAGATTAGAGAAAGACACTGTGGTCTTCAATCTGCATGCAGCATGTGATATGCTATTTTGGTCACGTGGTACTGTAAAGATTTACTGTGAGCCATCTGTGAGCGTTCCGTTTGAAGATTTGGCCAGAACTCTCTCGATGTTCATTTGACAACAACCTTCTTATTTTTATACAGTTTCAAATACAAAATAATAATATAATCTATCTAGTTTGCAACAGTACCTACGTAGAGGTGTCGATAACCTGGTGTGTTTGATGGTGACAGGGATGGTGGAAGGAAAGAGACCTAGAGGCAGGCGTGCCAAACGGTGGTCGGATCAGATCTCCGAACAACTGGAGCTACCTAGTAGCGCCCTGAGCCGAGGTCCGTGCCCACATGGGCGCCCTCAGGCCCGCTACTTAGTTTAAAGTTTAAACTAAGTTTAGTAGAATCGATCCATTAGTGGCTTTTTTTTTTACAATATCAAGTGGCGGGACGACCAAGTCGTGCGCCTGATGGTAAGCTACACGCCTGTCCATAACAGTTGCAGTGCCACTCATAGTTTTAAATCGCAAAGATCTGAGGGGCACTGTCACTGCGCCCGTCAAACTGAGACATGAGTTGATAAGTCCCATGTGCCTGTAATTTCACCAGCACCCTTACCCTTCAAAACCGGAACACAGTAATGCTGACATTACTGGTTGGCGGCAAAAATAGGTAAGGTTACTAAGTGTAATTAAGGGTACTTGCAGTAGTGGAGTTCATTCCACAAGCTAATTGTACGTAGCAAATAATTGTGTCATTTACTACACAGTGATTACCCTCGCCGATGTCTTTTGTATGAATTGACGTCTTGTCACTTTGCTAATAATATTGTCGTAGGCGTTTTAATATTCTTTTTGTAAAGGCTTCTTTGTTTACTGATGGCAACTTCAGTACTACTGTAGTCGAGTCGAGTAAATAGACAAGGCCCATTGAAAAGGAGATGTCTTTCTCTTGTCTACCGATTTTAGTGCTACTATAACATTGTAACGATGGCGATCATCATAGCCAAAGTGTTGAGTTCTGTGAAAATGTGTCATATTATGTAATTTGGTTTTCAAGTTAACCTGTCCACTGAATCTGCGATTCTGGCTTTTAAACACTTTAGTAGCAGTAGAGCTCCTTGTGAAAGAGTTCGTCCAAGGAAGTACTGCCACCTTACCTATTTCTGCCGCCAAGCAGTAATGTGAGCATTATTGCGTTCCGATTTTGAAAGGTAAGGGTGCTGGTGAAATTACAGGCATATGGGACTTGTCAACTTATGTCTCAGAGTGACGGGCGCAGTGGCAGTGCTCCTCATCTTTGCGATTTAGCAGGGCAGGCGTGTCGCTTACCATCAGGTGGACGCCTTTCGGTCGTCCCGTCATGTGTATGCTTTCTAGACTTATCTAAATTCTTTGATATATCACACGATCTCATGCGGTCTAAGTTACGAAGTTACCAGTACTTGGTAACTTCGTACTACTCGAATTGGTATCAGTTTTTAACCGACTCCAAAAAAGGAGGAAGTTATCAATTCCGTTGTTTTTCTGTGTGTGTTATGTTATGTTACGCGATTGTTCCGACAATTGTAAACTGATTTCGATGATTCTTTTTTGTTGAAAACGGTGTACCTACGGTCTCATACAAATTTGAAAAAAATATTTCATTTCATTTCTAAGGGTGGCAACGGCGCGACAACTAATTTGCCACTGTGAATCCGTTTTATTGGATTTCCTTTATCGTATAGATTGATATGGTTTATCGTATTTTTAACGATCGTTGTTTATTGTAATTAGTAGATTCAGGCGTTACCTAGTGAAGGTTGAATCGTGTAAAATGCTGCATTGACGAGCGAGGTTCGCGCAGTCAACAGCCCCTGAGGATACTACCTTACCGAGCCCAGCCCCAAACTGCCTCCGTGGCCGAACGGTTACCATGCCGGACTGCCACTGCCACATTCCCGGGCCGGGAGAAATAGTTGTATGGCCTACAATTATTTCTCTCGTGAGTTTGGGTGTAAGTTGTGGTTGTCTATGTGTGTGTCCATGGCACCCGCGACACAGGGTTTCCCTGTGCGGGGCTATGTTGAGTGTGTGCGGTAAAAAAAAGAAAAAAAGAAAGAAAAAGGATGCCTCGTGGAGAGGCGAAACACGTGTCGGGTGTAGTTTTGATGGTGATTTGTGATTGTAGTTGCGCTTGTGTTATTTATTTTATTAATTTTATGCGGAGGGAGGGTGGGATAATTAAATGCATGAAAAAATACTCAACACAAGCGCAGCTATTTTGCACGATTTAACCTTCACTGGGTTCGCGGGGTAGCAAATTAATTTACTTCCATTTTTATTTCGTCGTTTAATGGTAAATACCTAAACCATATTCGATCTATCAAAACATACCTCCTGTGACTCGCTTTAATACTCCCAGAGAGATATCGAGCATTTATATTCCTGACCGGAAAAAAAACAGCCGATTTAAAAAGTACACAGGTAGGCACTTAATATCTTTAACAATATGCTATTTTAAATAAAACAAACTTTTTTTTGTATTTTACTATATTTTATTGATATAATTTTGTACAAATAACGGCATATTATACAACGGACAGGTTTCACATACAAAACTAACACTAGTCAAGCTATTCGTATGTCACAAGTAGATTCTACATATAAATTTAGTTTATACGAACTCAAAATATAATTATATAGTTCAATTACATAATTTAAAGAACTTAAAAGTTAGTAGAATAGATAGAACTCTAAAAATGAAAGAATACTTTTATATTTAGAGTCTCATTTATTTTGACTAGAAGCAATAAGAAT
>NW_020653731.1:1510829-1540320 GCF_003589595.1 Hyposmocoma kahamanoa
AAATGTGAATTAAGAATTTTCACCAAAATTTTTCCATCCATTTTTGTAGTAAGCGACGATGTGTGATATGCTGTTAAATTTTTATGCAGATTACAATTAATTTCTTTCATAACAGGGCGTTACGTATATTGTTAATAAAAATTTTTTAACGTACTCGTATTCCATGCTGACGTAAAATTTAGTTTGACAGAATTTTCGAAGTCATTTCATCCAAGGACGAAAACCTGAACTAGACTTTAAATAGAGAACAGCAATTTATATATTTGAAGTAAGTACTCGTATTTAGTTCATAGAATTAATAAAGCGCTTTTGTTATGAAATTACGGCTTACGTTCAAATTATATGCATTATACATAGAAGCGCGCAACTACTAATTTTCATACAATAACTGGAAGCGCAGTTGCAACGCTACAGTCGTGTCACGAACAAGCCACTTGGACTTTGAATTTGGAGAAACGTAGTCTTCTTCGTCTTCTTCTTGTTTATTAGTGGCTTGTTCTAGTCTATCTTTTTTGAAGACCGGGTAAAATGACAGTTCATTGTGCAAAAGTGTTGCCCGCTTGCGAGCAACTAGTGATTGCAGTCGATAAATATATATCGACTATCGACTGAATATTGGACTTATAATGGAATGAATATCCGAACATGTTTCATTTTAATCATCCTCGATGCATTATTTATCCAATTACTGAGCACAAATATTTCAATTGTCAATTTTGTGAGTACCATACACCGTCTTTAGAACTTTGTTTATGAGAGGAGATACATTTTAATGATTTTCATTTTAATTCAATATAGACAATCGAATTCGGCTATTCATCTCGATACTAGTAGGCCAATTGTCCAAATAAGAATAAAGAAGGCAACAACGCAATTAGTAATCATTAGAATGGCGTAACATTCACAATTCAGTCATTTTTGGCAAAATGTTGTCTTCTTTCACAATCTATCGACAACAATTACATAACTATTTAAAATTTTATGAAAACTGGCAACCCTACACATGGCATTTTACTCCGTCTTCAAACAAAACAGACTATAGCGACATCTTTTTAAAATAGTTTGAACTAATTTGTTTGTCTGTTTTATCGACTGAGATACTTTTAAAGTGCTAAATTTTTTATATAATGAGTGAAGGTTTCAAGTCCCTCATTCCCCGGTGTTCCGTCTGACTTCACTAATTGTTATTGCAAATATGGCGCGCTCGTGTCACGACAGTACCGTTGCGATTGCGCTTTCAAATATTTCAAATTAGTAGTTGCAGCGCTTGTATTAGCGTCTATTTTGAAGGCGCCAAATGTTTCATTACGCCATGTAGGTACAATCAAAGAGAGCATGTCAAGCTTGACACTTTGGACCATTTTTGTCAAACTGGCATTGAGTTGCACTTGAATCTTAAGTGTCAAGCGTGGATGGACATAAATTTAAATTAACATTCATAAATGGAACTCCAAGATATGTAATTATGTAAATAATCTCCACACCCTGTGAAATATTCAAATACATACTAATATGTACTAATTGACTAAACTTATTGGTGAAAATCAAGTCTTATATAGGATTCGTAGGGTTGAAAATAGATTTTGATTTTTAATGAAATGAACGATAATTTTATTTAAGGCAGGGTTTCGTAAGGGGTATGTGTAACACCGATTGTCTAAGGCGTTATTAATATAAAAATGGGTATACAATACGTTGTGAGTAAATAGGTACTGTGCGTGTGACCTTTTTGTGTTTTAGACCCTTTATTGGAGTGAGTGAGACGCGCGTTTTCATCTCTTCGCAACGGGTTTGTATGCTCTTTGAAATTTTTAGAGATCTTCGTGACTATAAAAAGGTTAAGAAACCCTGACTTAACGACATTTAGTTTATTAAAGAGGAAGTCATTCTTTTTTGGAGTAATCTCAGAATCTACTGTAGCGATATTTTGTTTTATTTTTAATACTTGTTATCAAATTTTAGCATTGCATTTGTTTTTATCCGGGTTCTTCAGCATCTACTGTTCTGATAATATTCCATATAATGTGCTGACAAGTGAGGACGCATATAAAATATAAAACAAGGTTCCGGCTAGCGTTCATTTCAAAAAAAGTCAATTAATATGATTTTACACACGTAAAGCGCATTTAAATTTATCATTCTACAGATATAATCTATGATTATTGACTAGAGTGGTGCTAAATTAGGTTCATTTAGTTTTTGTAAACTTTTCCCTAGGGTTGTAGTATATGTACCTTCTTAAGTACGTAAATAATTATAAAGTGGGCAGTTCATTTTAATGGAATCTATTTGACACTTGTGTTTTCTTGATAATAATAAATGGAATTGTATATATGTTGTTAGTTATAAAATCGAGTTGAGTTGACTATTATAGTGGTGTTATTCATTTTAAGCTTAAGTGAAATATTAAGTTAAAATGAATTCACAAAATATTTCGGCTAGTGATACTATGTTTGTTGGTGTAAACAAGAAATACTACATATATTAAATATATTCCGACCCTAGGTAAAGCTAAAGCATGAGAAATCAAAGCAAGTAATGCTTAATACTTAAATTGTAAAAAAGCTCAATAATGTCTATGGTATTATCGACTAACTACTTACAATCGTCTAAAACCACGGCCATATGTAAATTTTTCGATATACAAACGCTATTTTTATTACACTTAATGATCTATTTTATAAAATACATTTACTGTGGTAACAAACTCGTGATTATTCAGTTTACAAATTTCAAAAAAAAGATAATAAAAAAGATATGCGTGCCACTCGTACAACTATACTTTAATTTAATATAATTATAACATTACAAATAGTTATTTTTTCATATCTACTAGATAGTAAAGCACTTTGAAAAGTTTATTTCATCATTAGTACAAAAAGGTTTAGTATATTTTTTTTAATAAATAAAATTTGAAGTTAAATAAACGAAGAGAAGATTTTTATAAGTTAATAGTTTTCAGATTTCGCAGTTCACAATGACTTATTACTAAATTGACTAGAGTACTTCATTAGAGTAGTTCATTCATTTTTTTTATTTAAGTCAATCGTTGGTGTTGATGGTAATTAACATTGTTAAAAAGTGTAAAATTTTCACAATACTTTATTGCCTCCGATAATAATTTTTACATTGATATGTAGGTACGGAGTTTTTAAATTAATTGGTCATTCATAATCATCAAAATGAATGTTATTAAATCAATCAGGGTCAATACAATCATATTTAACAAATGAATGAAAACTAACCATCAAAACACATCTATCACTACACGCATATAAAGCCAGTTCATATAATATCAAAATAAATGAACATTCATTTAAAGTGCTATTAAATGAGCTGATAACTTCATTAAACGCGGCAACAACGAATGAACATTTACGAGTAAATTCATTTAAATGAAGCTGTGTCCGTTTAAATGAACACAAATGAATGGGTTCATTTAAATGAGTTGTGGTGGTTCATTTAAATGAATAGCTCACTTTTATGGGGTGCATCTGCCTACATTGTTGGTGATTGTGTGTGGGAGCTTTGACAGTGACAGCGGTATGTCAAAATCGCCGCTGAGTGATATTTGAGACACGCATCCTACGAGACCGCTCTTGTATTTGCCCATTGTGTTCATTTCTATTGATGGCAAGCCTCCTGTGGAAGATAACAAAGTATTAGAACTATAAATAAAATACAAATGAGAGATTCTTAATGTTTTTTTTGGCGGACAATCTTATTAAAACCTTGTCACAAATTAAAGGACTCGTCTGCACTACGTGTGCCAAAAGCTTAAAAATTCACTCAAGATCACTACAAAGAACATCCAGCCAAATTGGTTCCTACACTCATAGTGAAATCCGTTGGGCCACTGGGGTCATAGTTCACTAAGGAAACATGGTAATGACCATGTGCCATGAGTACGGTAGTATTAAATGAAATAATCTTTTCTGAAACATGTTTGCATTACTTTCAAAAAACGAACACGGAAAGTTTGTCATTTATGGACCGCGCGACTTCATTCCGGCCAAGGCCTGCAAAGTAAGCATGACAATCCATTACTGTCCTCTTTCCTAAGCTTTCAAATCTATCTACTAATAATGAAATAAGTAAACAGGCAAAAGAAAAACTCGTACAACCAACTGTCCAGTGTTCTAATTGAGAGAATTAAAAACACCTGTACCGTTTACTTAAAAAAAAAATGGCGGTAACATTTCAACTAAAGTGTTTTGGTATTATTTTGTTTATTCGTCTTTTTTGTATTTTGGTCGCGACAATGAGTGCTAGTGAGAAGAGCGATAACGAAAATACAGTAATAGATACACATTCCAACACATTATCAGAAGTTCAGCAGATTACTATTATTAATCTGCCTGGAAAAACAATAACATTCTCTTTAAGCAATTGTCCTAACACGTCAAATATTACTTTTAATATTAATTAACATTTTTTTACTTTTTCTATTAAACATCTTCCTCTCTTTAGTATTTTATTAATTCCTCACATTGTTTGAGAAAAAATCTATACATGCTTCGGCGGCAACGGGGATTGCTTGACTTGTATTAATATAAGGCCTGACTTACTATTAGTTACAAGGCGCTCGTCCTTGTAACTAATACTCGTCCAGCAATCCCGTACTTCCCGGCCTCTGCAATAATGTACTATTATTGCACATTGTAGAACAGTAGTCTAAGTATATTAGAGTAATAACGTAATGGAAAATAAGGAGATGCAATGTCGGTGCAGAAGCTGCGAAGGAGATGCAAACTTTCTAGTTTAAATCTACATTTCATACATCTGCCATAGACGGTCATGTTCAATCATTGACTTACAAATAAATGGACGACGGGTCTAATATAAAAACCACGAAAAAAATGTCCCAAGTCAACCTATTTAAACGTAGTGACATGTCAAGGAATATGAAAAAGCTAAAACGTTGAATTTAAATTGTAATGTCATCGCAGTACTGTCTAATTTTGCTTGATTCGCTGTCAGTCGAACAAACGAAGACTAGAGCGTGAATGACGCTCTGTATACGATTTTAACGCCCTATAAGTTCGGACACTTTTTAGCGCGGACCCGACGTCCATATAATTGTAAGTCAATGTGTTCAATATAAAATTTACTTTAGATTTTTATAGATTCTTATTTTAGACACTTACATCATTCTCGGCCTAGTGTTCATTACCTAATTTCAGTGTCTGCAATTTTTATTATTTAAGTATTCGATTTTTTATCGTATTCTCAAGTCCGAGAATGACCTTAGTTTTCTCTTTAGACTTTAGCATGACTTTAAACCAATACACAAGCAGAACTTACCTATATAAAGTCCGTTTTCAGTATTCAGTTGCTTCAGCTTGCCGGGTGATATTTTGCCAACGGAGCCCAGTCCGTCTACTTCCAATACACCTGCTTGTCTGTTTCTGGAAGTAAAATGGTAGACAAAATAGGATTTTTAGGAAATTTTGTGACGTGATACGTGAGATGTCGAAATTCATCTACAAAATTGAGTTTTAAGACAAAAGGATATTTAGCATTCAGGTACAGATTGAGTTATAAAAAAGTACATTTCCCAAATTGGTGGTACCGAGACTCGAGCCCGGGAATCCGCATCCAACGCGAATTGTTAAAATAATAACACCTCATTCGTGTATGTACAATATTCAACGAAGAATGTTGATCCTGATGATTTTTTTCTGTGTGGCCTGAAACTTTTTATTGGCACAAAGTATTCTAGTGCCATAAAAATGTAAACAACACTTTTCCTAAGTATATTGCACACATGAAAAATGAAGTGGCGCCATCTGGCGGCGCAAATGTTTTTAGATGTACTCAAAGAACATTACATTTGTTTAAACGTACTTGTTTTTATACTTAAATAAATAGTCTATTTATATTTGTACTTAGAAAAATAAAATCACGGAATACGACGTAGAGTAACAACGTAAAATGTAGTAATTGTTTACAATTTCTAATTATTTATATTTTGTAATCGCGTAAAGTAGAAAGAGAGCTTAATGGCATTTATATTGTCTTTCCGGCTGAGTGTTGCAGTTTCTTCTACTTATCTGTTAAAAGATGACAGATTATTCGTAGTAATATCAGTTTAAACTGCAATATTGTCAAAAGTTTGACAAATAATTAGTGAACATAATGGTAACACTGAGTCGAAAATTGATAATATCATTGCCATTGTATCGTATGTCGCGTTATGTGGTAAGACTGCAGGCATGCTTAGATTTCTTAGGGTCGTATTCCAGAACTCTACTCAATGCTCAAGTCAGGACTTGAGTATTGCAGTGAGCACTGAAAATCATACTCGAGTCCTTGCCATTAGGGTCGTATTTCCAGTGCTTGAAATCATACTCAAGTCTGCTCAAATCCTGACTTGAGCATTGAGTAGAGTTCTGGAATACTAACCTTAGTTTGTTAGATATCTTCGTTTATGAATGGTATCGTTGACGTACGTAGTTTTTTGTTCAATGTTTTAGAATTATTAATGTAGACATATTACCTTGTCGCTCGTGCTCTGTGCCATAATCCATCGTCGACTTTGGTGTGATTTGCTATGATCACTACTTCTCCACTGCCTAAATCATATCTGGAAAAAGAGGTACATATTCGTTTTTTTTAGTTTTCGATTTCTAACTGTGACAGTTTACTTTAACCCCACTTAGATAGTTGTTCTGCCATCTGCGCAACACGCTCATTTCAACAGACATTACAAGCAGTAATGTGAGCATTGCCAGTCAAATACTTGTGATTTAAAGCTCTGAGTGGCACTGCAACTGCTATGGACAAGCGTAACGCTTACCACCAGGCGCATGACTTGTTTTAAAATTTTTATACTTATTCATGGTTGTCGGTAAGTACCTACTTAATATTTTTTGTTCAAAATATTGGACTTTGGGCATGAATGTAACAAAAGTAGTTTTTATACCGTTTAATGAAAGTCTTGATGAATGATATGATTTTTTTAAGTTTATCGTATCTTTTTAAATACTGGCAACATTTCTCCCAATTTAGGGTAGATAAAAGTTGCTATAGGAAAAAAATAGGTATGAATATTGCACACGAAACCAAATAGGAATTGTCGTAACTCAGAACTCTGATTTGAGAAAACATGATTTGGAAATATAAAAACAAAAACGAATGAAACCATATAATAATATCGTTGTAGAAAGTGTGACAGCGGAAATTCGAAAAAGTTTTCTAGGGGAGCATGTTTAACATAAATAATATATAATAAAGACTTTTATTTCAGAACTTATGAATTCCATATATTGTTAGTGAAAAAAGAACTTAAAACACACTATGTTAGTACTTACAGGTAAATAATACAGATTACATTAGATACATTACATCACATTACATTTACATTCTCTATTTAATTTGTCCTATGACCCTCCTAATCAAATGAATTAGGATAGGACTGTCAAATCTATGGACAAGCGTATTCAGGATGCTATTGCGGCTACCACGTGCACGGTGGAGAAAAGAGGCGGCCTTTTTTCGCATTATAGCGTGAAAGCCGTCTGAGCGCGCCTCAGCGAACATTCCTGACGCGCTGCAGTGACGTTTTAAGGACTGTTTTAAAATATTTTGGTCAAGTTTTAAAACTCAATTTTGGTTTTAATTAAGTTTAAGTTTTAAAATACGTTAGTACGTACGGAACGTAAATATTTTAAAACATTCGTGAAAATATAAAACTTTTCAAAATGTCGCTTACGCCCTTTCTACAGAACACCGACGATATATTCTCGTTTATATATTATTATGGATATTTTATACTGAATGAATGAACTTTTTTTTGTCTTTTGTCTCTTTTTTTTTGTCTTTTGTCTTTTGTGGTGTCATTGTGGTAAACAAATAAATGTATTTTCTTTCTTCTTTTCTTTCAAATATTTTTCATTGCACAATAAATATTACAACCACAACACAGCAGTAATGTAAGTATGATAGAGTAAGCTAATGTACAATAGGAGCCCTTATTGCTAAGTAGCAATTTCTTCCAGGCAACCTTAGGATACAAATATAACAGTTGGAATAAGTATTATGTTTAAATAAAAATTCGCAATAAGATCCATTCAGTATTTTTTGAATTGTGTTTTCTCATTTCCACAATTTTAAGTTAGGCCAGTATTTGGTTTCACGTGGGACATATGTATTTATATAATTGCGATTAAAACGTACCTGAACACCAGCACCGAGTTCTCGACAGCGAGGGAGAGGAAGTCTCCCGGCGCGGTCATGGGCGCGCGGCCGCTCCACACCAGCAGACCATGTGGACTGACAGAGCGGAACCGGATGTTGATGTCCAATGTGTAGCTTAATAGCCTGGAACGTTAATAGTACCATCAGGGCTCCGTCACTCGCTCAAGGTTACGCGATAAGCGTCTACCGCTGAGTGTACCGACGCAACAAAAGAGTGTAACGGCACAAGCGCTCGTACAAGTCTTTCATTTATGAGTATTCGGTACCGCACGACTGCACACGGCGGGCAGCGTTATTTTCACCACTCTGAGCGCGTGCTTAGGTTCTTCTTTCGTCGTAGTGAGCACTTCGTGTTACTCAGATTTAGTAGGTTATTATAGCGTAGGTATTTTCGATTTTGTATATCTGCTACGTGGTAACTATTAAGTAATCTGTGGTATCTGCTAATCTCCATACCACTGATCGTAACTCTGAAAACGGTCAAAATTCCGTCTTATTTTTAGATGGCGCTGATCAATAGCCTGTAAGCAGTTTATATTATGTAAATGGCCGTGGATATTTATTAATTGCTCTTTAATATGAAATATAAGAATCAATTTTTTTCCGTGTAATATTATTTAAATATTGATCTTATAATTATTTTCTAAGCTTTGACAAATATGAATGTCAATAGATTTGGCATAGAGACGGCAGTGAAAGAGCGCAGTTTCAGTGTTCCTCAGGTTTTTGCGATTTAAAGCTCTGAGTGGCACTGCAACTGCTATAGATAGACGTGTCGCATAACAACAGACGCACCGCTTGCTCGTCCTGTCACTAGGTATCATTAAAAATGTATAAGTATATCTAATAACAGCGCATGCTTGGTTTTACACTGTGAATTTTGAACCGTCTTTTGTTGGTAGGTCAACGCGTCTTTCAGTAATATTTTATTTATCTACGCATATTCTCATAGCCCCGCATTAGGGTCTACCGCCTACTTTGACCTTGACAAATATTTCTCCCGGCTCGGGAATCGAACCCGAGACCTCTGGGTAGCAGTCCAGCATGGTAACAGTTCGGCTACTGAGGCAATTCAATATAAACCTTAAGGACGCGTGTACACGCTAAAAAATTCGACGTGTTAGCTACAGAAAAGATGAGAATGATCTTGTACACGACAAGAACTTTGTCGGATCTAGCCGAGAAAATTATGAGTATGTACACGATACGAATGCTTTCGGACAGACGTGTGTAGGGTAAAATGTGTCAGTGCATTACGAGTCTTCCAGGTAGCTGTCGTTTTACTACCGACTGTGGAAAGAAATAAATGTTGTATTTGTTGACTACTAAGCGTGTCGGGGGGTAGAGATTTTTTTCTTGCCCGGCGCCGAGGCAGTTAGGTCGTGTGTAGAAACGACGCGAATTCTTGCATAGACCCTGCGACTTTTCTTCGCGTGGACCCGCGCCTTAAATATAAAAGATAAGAAACAAATTTATTTACCTTTTCATTGTTTCCTCATCATCAATATGTATAAAACTATCTGTTCCAGTAAAACTAGGATACGTATTCGTGTCTCCCCAATTGATTTCGTTTGCATTTAAATACTTCACTTGCATGTATGTTTGTCCATCATAGGCAGGCTTCTCGGTCACAACGTCGTTATTTCTCTCAATGCTTGTTAAATATTGATGTTTTTTACTGGCGTAGAATTTCTTCTTTTTAAATTTCTCAACATGGTTATGTACGGCGTGCTTTTTGGTTTTAATTTTGTGCGATCTAGGTTTGAATCCTTTTTTAGGCACTATTGAATGGTGAACGTCGTTTTCGGATATGTTTTGAGGGTATATGGGCATTGGTTCCAGTTTTTCTTTGCAGAGATTCTTGTCACTGGAAAAAGGAAAAATATATTATGGGAAAATGCATTGATTCAGGTTTTCATTATTTTACAGGTTTAGAGGTATTACGCTGCAAGACGTCAGTAGCCGCTTCTTGGCCATGGTGACCATGGAAGAAAAAACAATGGAAGCGCCTTAAACCTCGATTACTATCAGAACCGCTGTCGCCAAAACTCACACATTTAATTTGAAACACTATGAAATGTAGTTAATATAATCTAATTAATATAATCTGGACTCTTAATATGATTGAAACTTTACCCTGTTGGCATATCAATTGTCAACGATATCAACGATACCTATTATTGCAAGCTACGACGTTTTGATTTTATGTTGAAATTTCAATCAATGTGCTGCCACCTAGCGGTTAATAGCTGAATGACTACGAATTCGAGATGTTTACTTAGTTCTAAAAAAAAAGCGACGGTACAAGGTTGTGTGTTGTAATAAAAAAAGTATTACGATAAAATTGAAAAATTGTTAAACTTAAATAAAATAATAACGCACACACACACTCAACATAGCCCCGCACTAGGGAAACCCTGTGTCGCGGGTGCCATGGACACACACATAGACAACCACAAATTACACCCAAACTCACGAGAGAAATAAATGTAGGCCATACAAATATTTCTCCCGGCCCGGGAATCGAACCCGGGGACCCCTGCGTGGCAGTCCGGTATGGTAACCGTTCGGCTACGGAGGCAGTTAAAATAAGACTTAATGACGATATAAAACCACTATGGATAATATTACAAGGGCGACTATCGTTTTTGCACTCTAAAGTAGCGAAATGAGGCTTTTTATTTGTAGTTTAGGTTTTTTTCTTGTAGTTTTTAATTTAATTTTTTTTTCGTATTATATTATAAATCGATTTTTCGTCAATTTGTTATAATTTTAAACTAGGCTGATTGTACGTAAATCTAAGTCATTTTATAAGGTCTCACTGCTGTCAAAAATTAGTCTGTAACCTTTTCGTTACAGTTTAACTTTGTCTTACCTGCCATAGTAAACAGCATTAATTTTCATGTCTTCTTTGTTTTAATTCTAAATTAGAAAAATAAGTAGCAACCAGCCCTCTACACTTAACAGACACGATTATATCGTATAGTGAAAATGGCGGACTGAGTTTAATCACGTGGAAATTCGCGTCCTGTTCACACACGTGCTTCTCAAATTTGCGTATCACGTGTGCTTAGTTAAGAGGGAGCATGCCAAAAAAATTTTGACGTTAGCTCCGCCCAAATTTGTGAAACAAATATATGCCTGAAGTTCGCGTGACATGCGACAGGAGATGTTGTATTTTGCGCATTAAAAGTACCAAATTCGTTTTAGCGGAATAACTCTAAAACTAAAGGGATTAAAAAAATAGTCCGTAGTGACAGTTGTCGATCATGCATAAATACAATTAATTATCTAATTTTTGTCCTAATAACCTGTAGCATTTCGAGGATAAATCGAAAAAATGTGAAAATTAGATGTCATTTCGTGATTGTTATCTATCGAGGAAACTTTATTATTTTATGTTTCTGATTAATGTCTATGCTTGAATATATCATGTTGTTACTCATACAATATTTTATTTTTAACTTTAAAGTGGATATACCCCTCTAAAATCAAATCGAAGATTAGGAATTTTTCCTCTGCTTCCTCTTAAGCACTTCTACTGTATTTATTTTTCTGTGGTGGTGACAATTCGGTGGTCGCCTTAATCCGTCTGTAGATTCTACTCACCCGCATGTATCATTCAGAGGTTCCTCACAATTGTCAACGTTCACACCGCCGAGCGCCGAAGAGACGACCGCCAGTTCTTCATCGTTTATCACTAACTGTAATTAATATTAGGGGAAATATTTAGTTGTGTACCAAAAACTTAATACATATGGGGCATTATTAATATAGATTGGTCGTTATGACCTCCATGGTCGGGTAGCTTTCACACCAGTTTTCATGGTGTCGCCATCTCTGAGGTCCCGGGTTCGATCTCCGGCCGGGTCAGGGTAGAAACTAACTTTTCTACATTGTTTCTGGGTGTTTGTTGTACGTCGTTGCTTTCGATTTCCATAACACAAGTGCTTTAGCTATTTACTTTGCGATCAGAACAACGTATGTGATGTTGTTTAATATTTATTTAACTTAAGAGCTCAGGTTAAAAAGATAAATATTAATAATAACCGACTGTCCGTGGTCGATTTCATAAATTAAGTTTATCACTTGGACCCAGGTAAAATGAACAAATCGCTATTTGTGGGCAATATTATCATATTGTCTACAAATAGCGATCAGGTCGTGCGTGCGTATGAGCAGCAATACGCGTTTACAAAGAGTTCTAATTTTGATCAGACGCTATGCCAAATAAGCCATGGATGGAACGAATCAGCGGACCTCACGAATTTTCCTGTGCGCTTGTTGCAGATCTTTATTTTTGTTTTTCTAACGGCTTTTTTGCCGTATATATCTAACTTCTCAGCCATTAAATAAAACTGTTTTCATAGTAACAGTAGAGCTCTATATTTCTGCCGCCAAGCAGTAATCTTCTTCTTAGCGTGTTGACAATAAAACCTCTTCAGAGTAACTGTAGCTAGACATGGCTTCGATGTTGGGACGAACAAACACAGCGCTGCCGTGTTTTGGATGGAGAATTTCGGCCACTAGGGTAAAACCAGTAATATAGGCTCTCATTTGGTTAGGGCCACGATGCGTTTCTTGAACGCATATGACATATACTCGATTTTTGCGGTATTACTGTGTTCCGGTTTTGAAGGGTAAGGGTGCTGGTGAAATAACAGGCACAGAACAGTTTTAGAGGAGCTTCCCACGTACAATTTGGTTGTGGAATGAATTCCACATTTCACGAATTATCTATTTCTGCCGCCAAACAGTAATGTCAGCATTACTGTGTCTCGGTTTTGAAGCGTAAGGGTGCTGGTGAAACATGGGACTAAGTAACTTATGTCTCAGGGTGGCAGGCGTAGTGGTAGTGCCCGTCAGATCTCTGCGATTTACAGCTCTGAGTGGTAACTGTTATGGACAGGCATGTAGTTTACCATCAGGAGCACGACTTGTTCGTGCCGTCACTTGATGTTATAAAAAAATATATAATATATATTATAAACTAACCTGTCCAACACAACCACTAAACGAACTCTTCAATGCTAGTCTAGCGGGCAAAGGATGAGGTGCTCCGCCCAGCAACATCGGTTGCTTCAACGTCAGATGTCTGGCTGTGCCGCGTGATGTAACCGACCGGGTTGTGTCCGTCATGTCACGAGTGGATGACGATCTGACTCGAAGAGAGGCACGGCGACCGGAACGGCTTACTGAAATTCTGTGCCAGGTGTTCGGTTCCAGAGGGTAGGCTGACCTGAAATTTGAAAATTTAAAAAAGTTTCATTTTACATTCCACGAAGTACTGTGATAATTTTATACAAGTGTTAGTCATTTCAATTTGTCTAGTCGTTTAACGAGTAAAATAAACATTAATCTACGAGTATAATACGTAATAACAGCATGCTGTAGCGTCATTCTCTAGAAACATTTCATATAACATTTCGTTATTGAACTCACGCACACGCGTATATACGCACGCGTTAGGGTAGACGCGTCAGTGACAAGGATTACAACATTTAACATTGTTCGTCTTTATTTTTAATGGCAGTACATTTCCAGGAAAGTACTACCATCTTACCTATTTCTGCCGTCAAGTAATAATGTGACCATTATTGTGTTTTGGTTTTGAAGGATAAGTGTACTGGTGAAATAACTTATTAAATTATTTTTTTTATTATTTAAAGCGATTTTCAGCTCTCAGCAGCGTTGCACCTGTTATGGACAGGCGTCCGGTTACTTGGTATCATAAACAAAGAATTAAAAGAATTCTCTTGTGTGTGTGTTTTATTGTGTTTTCAGTAAGTCATTTTATTGTTTTTAATCTTACTTATTTAAACATGTAAAATTTCTTTCATTTTTATTATCATGTTAAGAATTGCTTTTATAACGAAATCGTCTGTTTAGCGACGGACAGTTTTTTTACGACTGGGAAACTAAACAATCACACAAAACCATTTTCCAACAATTTATTTACCCGTATAAGCACGAACAAGTCCCAAATAGCACCTCAAGTATAGATTTTTATCCTGTCTTTCACCCCGGCCGGCTAGCTGGCATTATGCCAACGTTGTGATTTCTCGAAACAGTTACTTCTTTACATATGTTATGCTATTTATGTTGTCAGTTCTGCCGACTGTTGGGGGTATATGTGTTGTAATGGCCGTCCTCAAATTATGTTGCATAACACTTCGGCATTATATCAACCATATCTATATTTTAGTCAATGTACAGTTAAAGAAAGAGTTAACATAGGCGATTGTTTTTCTACATCGTAGTTTGTGCACACTTATTATTATTATTAGGGTGGCTTCATTCGGGGCATATGTATTCTCTTATCACTGCGACCGTCAACTGATCTCTTGTGATCACCACTAATTACAGTTCGGAGCCAAGGCCGACAGCATTGAAGAACTGAAGGATTTGCCTGGCTCCGACAGATTTGATGTCCTCTAGTTGTAGCATGTGCCTTCCCATTATGGAGCTTCGTACGCACATTAGCGTGTAACATTGGGTGTGTAACTCTAATCTCTCTCTGCCCAATATTTGACATGTGCTTGTTCAAGCCACGGTGTCCTGTTAAGACTCTAGTGAGCATTCTGATGTCATTCCTGTACAAGGAAAGAGCTTCTCTACAATGTTTGGCACTGTAGGCAGCTATCAGGGCTTTTGAGTACACACTTACGTTGGTAGTGATAAAATCTACCCTAAGGTGATTTTCCACCAGTGAGACGAGACGAGAATTGAAATCCCGCCGGCCTGTTTCCAGCAAAAAATGCCATTAATAGCTGTGGTTGTGGATTGTGACAATTCAGTGCCATTCAGGTCATCTAGCGACAAACACGCGGCTGTAGTAACATGTCCCGTAAATTATTATCAGTACAGTTTATTTACTTTACATAGGTATAGTTAAATTACATTATATTTAATCACTTCTTATAAATAAAGTATTTTTTTTAATAAAAATGTGAGTGCGCATTTGACCTCCATCTCACCTAATGGAAAGTGATGATGAGGTCGACGATGGAGCATGCACACCTAAATAATGCCTATTGACTCTCGCCTTGAAAAGATCCAAGTCATAAAGTTCAGAGAACAAGCGAAATGCCTCGTGTGAATCTTTGGAATGTTCACAACATGGCGGTAGAACCCAAGCCTACGTCTAGTCCCCCGGTGATGAAAAGGGAAAGGCGGAATTAAATAGTGTAATTCCATCGCATTCTCCATGTATATCCTGTAGAACACCCGACAAATAGGCAACATTACGGCGCAGTTGAGTCACTTATAAGCCTTTTGACACGCTTGACAATTGAACCCAAGGTGGTCAGTTGGTATATAGCAGAGCCGTCCCTAACGTGGCAGCGATACTCCATGCAATAATGTTAGTATAATTATGTTTTCATACGGTATGGTGTGACGGGCTGGAGTCCATCGTGTGGTGGGTGCTTGGGTGGGTCCTACAAATGCCACCCAAGCTCCTCCAGGAGTAATATTACCTTATTATTACATTATTTATTACTGCATTACATTCTTTCATAAAGGCGTTTAATAAGACAGTGTTCATACATTGACATCGTTATAGCGGTTACTTAACCTTTTTTCTTCGAACAAGCCTTTATTTAGAAAATGTGAGGGCATTACGAAATTGTCTAGACGTGTGCGTGCTAGTTGCTGTTATAGGTATATGATTGAAAAGCACGAAGGGTGGCGGTGAACGGCCTTACTCATGCAATGTGGGTAGTTTAAAATTACATTTTCTTTTTTTATTTTGCAATTTCTAATTTAACTAAAGCTCTTGTGTTATGGAAATCGGAAACAACGACGGAATCACAAACACCCAGACCCGAGATAATATACACGAGTTAAATTTCTACTTTGACTCAGCCGGGGATCGAACCCGGGACTTCAGAGACGGTGACACTATGAAAACCGGTGTACAAGCCACTCGATCACGGAGATCGTCAAAATCGATTGATTAATAAAGGTACAAATAAGTATAATATGAAACAAAAAGACACGTCACCTAATTTCCATTTTGTTTTTAGTTTGGGATCACACATTCAATCACGCACGCACAAATACACCCAAACATACTCACTCACTTAGAATATGGTTATTATTCTAAGCTCACTCATATAGGTACATACATAAAGTAACTATTACTTTTTTCATTGTTACAATAATTTTACCAACTGCCTTCTACTTAACACGTAGCGAACGGATATTGGCTTTACTAATACGTAATAATATAGACGTTATTTTTGTTAAATATTATTTAAGAAACACAGTTGGTTTATTTTAGGTTTAATCTAAACTTTTTACTTTACCTGTAAGTATTGTTTTATGTATTGGCAAAGGTATAAAAACAGATTTTAAAAAAAAGCTACTTACCTGACAAGAGCAATGCCTGACCCAAGATCAAAGGCGAATTCCATGAAGTAGTTCCTTAAATGAAGCGAGAAGAAATCCCCATCGCCACTCGCATGCTCAGAATTGTACAGCACCAGGCCGTCGCCGTTCGTCGGTTTTAAGGTTATCTGAAAAAAAAAAACAGCAAATTTGAATCGTCTCTTTTTTTATTAGCCTGCTGTGTCCCACTGTCATGCCTCTTCTCTTGACTTCCACAGTTCCCTGTTTGACGCAATGTTAACCTAGTCCTCGTCTATTATTTTTAAATTATATCGAAATAGATGGGTTCGGTTAACAGGGGGCCTACAGAGGGAAAAAATACTTTTATTGCCCTGCGGGCGGGGTGCCGAGAAGGGTATACTGCTATTAACCTGCAACGATATTTTTTGAGTAAATTAAGAGTAGAATCTGTTCGCAAGAAAAGAAACATGATCAATTTTATAAAAACATATTGCGCCTGTCTTTGAAAGCATTTAATGGATGGAATGTAATTTGTAGTATCAGATTTAAAATAAATAAATGTATGTTTAAACACTTAAATTAAATTATTATTTTCCTATCAAGTTCTGTGGTTTTCGCGATTGTTATACTTTGCAAATGAAACTATTTAGAACGGATATTATACATAGGTTGCTAACAGATAGCGCTATGCCTAAAAAGCCTGGCCATTTTGGACTCAATCGACAAACGGGCCAAGAGGCTTATAGGTGACTCGGAATTAGTAGAAGCGAAGCAGCAGAGCCTTGAATGCCGCCGTAAAACGTTACAACTAGGACCTTTTGAAGGCGAGAGTGAATTGGCATTATTTAGGTGTGTATGCTACACTGTCGGCCTCATCGTCACTTTCCACCAGGTGAGATAGAGGTTAAATGCACTTTTATTTTTTTTTATACAAAAAAGCTGTTTAAATTAAAAATGAAAGATCGGCAATAAGCACATACGACATTCGTGAGGCCTGTCCGTAGTTCAGTTGGGAGAGCAGTTAGACCCGGGGATCTGACAAATACGTGCTGGTTCAAATCCAGCAGCTGGATCGAAGGAATTTTTCTTATAGGCGTGTTGCCTACCACCACGCGCATGACTAATTGGTTCCGTTACTTAGTATTATAATAATAACGCCAAAGTATTGGAATATTTTCACAAAAAATATGAGCTCTATTGCTAATATTATTTTCAATAAAGAAGTCAAGTTTGTGTTTTCAATAAGTAGATAATAAATAAATAGACTTACAGAGAGCACGATATTATACTTTCAGATTGTTCGACTTAATCAAGATTCATTACACAAATAACGGACCTAAACATAAGCTTAATTCAATACGTTTTAAAGCCGTTTTCATTACGTGCATACCTGCTCACGCGATGCGCTCCTCCTACCGCAAAATGGCGGCTATTTGGTTTCGCAAATTAGAAAAGCATTCAGTTTAAATACAAGTTTTTATAAATAAAAATTATTATTCTGCATTGCTAAATAACTACTTCCATACTACCAACAAAAACATCTCAAATAAAATGCAGTAATACACCGCAAATTCTGCACTTAAAAAGCACTAATGAAATTTTTGGTGTACTTGGATAAATATGATAATATTCCGTTTGAGTGGTTCTAACGTTCACCATGAAATTACTCCTTAAAGTATAGTTTATAAATATTTATATTCAGGGTAAACTTAAAAAACGCTACTTACAGTATGTTGTCAATAAATAAACACCGAAATCTCCAGCTCAAACAATAACACACACGTTTGTCGTCACGTATTTTTGAAGTTGTTTATTTTTTTAAATGACAGACCCAGGCATTAAAAACTTTATGGTTTGCTAGAGTAGTTACCGAAATAACAATTAATATTAGTTCTTTTACCTGTTATAACTTCTATGTCCGATAAATCGGTATAAAATCATCACCGGCACCTCTAGGTGTGGTATGCGTCTACGGCTGCATGTATCGCGTGAGCGGATATTAGCAGGGCTTGCACGATACGACACGAGAGCGACAAAGAAGCGCGAAATATTGCTATTATCTATGGGAGTATGAAAAGGCTGTCACGTACTGGTGGCACCGCTCAAGCATGTCCTGTAGATTGGAATGTATCTTCCGCAGTCTTCACACACTTCGATTAGCGAGTTTAACATCCAAGATTTAAAAAGAAGCAGAAATAGTGGAAATAAATCCAGTTTTATAAAAAATATTAAGTTTTTTTTGTGATCTCTTAAATGTTTATCGCACAAGAGATTTTTGGTAACTGGTAAACGGATCGAAATTTGAAGAGGAGAAGTGCTCGCTTCGACGATTGAGTAGGGAGTGACGACGGAACGAAACAAAAGAGAATGGCGAGGCAAATGAATTAAAGAACGATTTAAAATTTGAAAACAAGTGGCCAGGAACGAAGACGCACCTTATCGTGCTGTCGGCGTGCTGCCGATTTGTTGTGTGAAACACACGACTAGGTATTTCAAAGCGAGCCTAGATAGCGGTGGTGAGAGGTGAGTTGGGGGAGTCACCTCTCGCGTCTCGCAATTCACGCGCTGTATATTAATATGAATAAAATAAGAACAGGCGAAGGAAATTTAACACAGATCCGACGTCGACAAGCGTCCGATAGTGACTGACGCGGCAGTGGGCGGCGTGGCGTGTCGTTAGAGATGGGTAATTTTCTTAAAAAAGTCTTTAAAAAAGTCTCTCTTCAAGGCATTATCAGGGGTTGTGGATTGTTCGACGCTCAGCCGAAGAATCAGCTTGCTCAGATGTTGGGTCGTATTTATATCCATAGAACAATAAATACAGTAGAAGTGCGTAGTGGTGGTAGAGTAGCTCTGCCGTCCACTAACTAAAAAGCCACCAGCGGCTAATTGACAAATGGTCAAATATTTGTTTTATATAGCAAAAGATAGAGAACAAAATTATCTTTTAAAAACACTTAAAATTAGTTAGCGTGTTCGACTTACCGGAATTTACACTAACGATGCATAGCTCAAATACTGTCAATGCTCAAATATCATTAAACAATTTTAATATTCTAAAACTTGGTTTTGGGCATTTTATGATAGCTCAAAAAGTATTTTGTCACAGCCATTTTAGTTAGCGGACGTTAGAGCTTAATGCTACTTTGGAATGTAAAAATAATAGTCGCACCTGTAATATTATCCACGGTACAAACGAAAGTAAAACTTAAACCGTTGTAATATGGTCGCTTCTTTTTTGGAGGCGTTACTCGTTCGTCGTCGTTCAGCTATTGATCGCTAGATGGCAGCACATCGATTGAAATTTCAATATATAATGAAAACGTCGTGACTTGCAATGATTGAACTATAGTATAATTTAACTTTCAACGATATGCCAACAGGGTTAAGTTTAAAGTATATTAACAATCCAGAATTGGTTACTTCTTTAGAATTAGAAAGTACGAGCAATCACTACCAAGATTTCATAATGTTCGAAATGAATGCGTGAGTTTAGCGACTGTGGCTTTGATAGTAATCGGGGCTTAAGGCATTTCCACTGTTTTTTCTTTCGTGTTTATACTCCACTATTAATAACGATGTTTTTTTTTATGTTCCGAATCGACGTTGGAAGTAATATTTGCCGTTATTAATAGCTGGTTATTAATAGGTCCCTTTCATTTCAAAATTGTCTTGGAAAATGACCCAGCGACAAATCCATTTACTGATGTATGCGGTATATTCATAACTGCCATCCATCGATATTTTTAACTGACTTTTTACGGTATCGTTCTAATAAAAAATGCCCTTAATAAAGGTGATGACGCAACATCAAATTGTACGTTTATTATACATCTCCAATAGCTGTATCAAATTATTTCCATTTGTTAACAGATCGGCAATCCGTAAAGTGAACATAGTATGGTTCCCATAGGTACAGCCCTAAAACTTTGAAATTTGCTATGATCCCAGTAGGTAAATAAATCTTTCGGTTTCGTTACTCGCATCATTCAATGTCAAATAAACTATCAGTGTGCCCTAAAAAGCCGTAATCAAATTAATGGCGACGGTACGTTCCCTGTGTTTGCACAGTCAACATATTTGCACACATATGTATGTATTTGCACCAACATAATACGTATAGGTTTGTTTGCTTTTCATTTCGTTTTTGAAAAGCTTTGCGTCAGCAAGAAACGGGACAACTTCAAATGACGGATGTTTGTACGAGAAATGGATATGACAAGGGGGAAAACTTGAAAAGTTCGTAGCGTAACTGTTGCAGATGCTTTCATAAACGTATCGACCAATGTAAGTCCCATTTATGAACACGGGGCGTGTTCTAAGGTCAAAGTTCGCCACCCTAGCGCATTGCGGGTTGGTAACTTCACATATCTTCGAAGTTAATCAATGTTTAATATCAGATTCTTCTACATAACGTCATTACTACAGTCACATTATACTTTTAAAAATTACTTAAGGCGTATTCGTTTAAGAGAGAGCATGCCAAAAAAGTTTTGACGTTGGCTCCGCCCAAATTTGTGAAACAAATTTATGCCTGAAGTTCACGTGATGCGACAGGAGATGTTGAATTTTGCGCATTAAAAGTACCAAATTCGTTTTAGCGGAATAACTGTAAAACTAAAGGGATTAAAAAAAATCCGTAGTTACAGTTCTCGATCATGCATAAATATAATTAATTATCTAATTTTTGTCCTAATAACCTGAAGCATTTCGAGGATGAATCGAAAAAATGTGAAAATTAGAGGTCATATCGTGATTTTTATCTATGGAGGAATGTTTATTGTTTTATGTTTCTGATTAGTGTCTATGCTTGAATATATCGTGTAGTTACTCATACAATATTTTATTTTTAACTTTAAAGTGGATATACTCCTCTAAAATCAAATCGAAGATTAGGAATTTTTCCTCTGCTCCCTCTTAATATTCAGCGATCTCCAGCATAGCTGCCGATGTGTCGGAGATGTGGGTGTTTTATTGTTTTATCGTTAACTTTGGCAAGTACTAATAGAATATCTGAATGATAATTTTTACAATGTCACAATTGAGCTATTATTTACAATTACCCTGTTATTTACAGTTGCTTTATTGTACAGTTGTTATATTATTTACAATTGCACTACTGTTTACAATTACAATTTTATTTTACAATTTAAACTATTATCCATAATCGTATCAAATTGTACACGTCAGTGTCGTCTACTGTGTTCCGTGACATGTGTTGGGTGTTGCCGGATCCACTCAAAAGCAGCGTCGCTGCATATTTTTTTTATTTTTTTTATTGTGACTCGGCAAAATGACTGCACCGCGCCTGATGGAAAGTGCGAATATAGTCCAGAGATGAGAGTAACGGATGGAAAACACAAATATCTTCACTCCGTCACTATCATTTTGCCGGTCTGGCCAAATGCTTCTTCACACTACGTTTGAAGGACCCGATGTTATAGAGGGGAGGGAATACATGCGCCGGGAGTTGGTTCCACAATTTGATGGTTCGGCATAAAAACGAATTGCCAAACTTTTTAGTGCGGGACAGTATTGAACTGACCGTCCAACTGTGGCAACGCAGTCCGGCACGGGTGGTCCGCTGATGGAAAGGAGAGGAAGGGATAAGGTTGAATAACTCTTCAGAGCACTCACCGTGGTAAATTAAATAACTCTTCAGAGCACTCACCGTGGTACGACATATGCATACGCAGTGAGACGACACCAAGCTGAGTGGATGGCGGCTTCCGTAGCAGCACAGCATGTACACGTTATGGCGCGTCGTTTGATTTGATTTGCTTCCTGTTTGTGTGTTATTTGTGTGTAATTGTTGTTCCCCCCCCCCCCTTTTATTTCAATTTTTTTACATGTTATGTTATAATCATGTTTCGTAATTGTTAAATGTATGTGTGCTGTGTTGTTTCTTTATGGAATAAAAATATTTTTTTTCTTACAGTAGATTTGTACGTGAAGCTGTTGAAATTAAATAACGTCGTAATATCAATCTAGAAGTTAATATGCTTTCATCGTAGTGGGATTCAGACGTCAGTCAATGTAAGCTACATCAAGTAGTGGGTGTTAGTGACAACCCTAGTGCAAAAATAAATAATGAGTTACTAAGTGCGGGTAGTTAGAAAAATTCGCACGGCTAGAAGATATTGATGGCCACTTCTTCAATTCCTTCGAGCAACACATCCGAAACATATTTATAAGCGATTAGGTCCCGATTTTTTCTAAATCAAATAATGGGTGAAAATCGAGGAAGTATAAATCAATGTATACACATACTTTTTTATAAAAAAAAGCCGACCTCAAAATTTTTTGCGATTTTAGTGGGGTCCAATGTAGAAGTAGTTCGTATTATTTATGGGTGGGTGTAAAGTAATTAAATTACCGCCCCGTTTATGTTGCACAACATTGCATGTAACGCCTCTCAAGTAATATGTTTATATAAATATCTTTAAATGCATATAGTTTAATTATTATTCGGCATCATAACATAGACTTCCTTCAAGGAATCTTACCTATTTCTGCCGCCAAGCAGTAATTTATTTATTTATTTGTTTATTCATACATTGCAAACTAACAGCTAAGTAGCCAAAGCGCTTACAAGTCATACAATTATTATGATAAGTATTACAATTCAAAAAATAGTTAACAGCAAATTATTCTAGTCCTTATTCTAACATTTTATGATAACGCTGACTACACAATGTAGGGAGACATCTCTCTACATATATAGCCAACGCGATCAGCGAATAAATCAATTGAGTCACATTGAGTGAGTATGTCCCCGATCAGGCTTATTGCGCGAATGGTAGGCGCGTTTTCAGCGTACAATGTGCGCGTGCGGGGCTTGCCTAACAGCCGTGGATATCGGCGCGGGGCCACCGCACCCTCATCACTCCACAGGATACGAGTGGGCACCAACAGATCCACCTTACTTATTATGTCACTATCCACCCTGTGGTGGATCGCGGAAACAAAATGAGCCAGCAGCTGCATCTTTCGCCTCCGAAACAAAGTGTCCAACTCTACCATACCCGAAACAAAAAGCGATGGATACAAGTACGGGTAATACCCGTACTGCCGTTTATAAAGCCAACGTGCAAACTTACGCTGAACTCGTTCCAACATTATAGAGTATTTATCTTCATAAGGGTCCCAGACTACAGCTGCATATTCCAGCTTGCTGCGTACGTAGGCGCTGTACAACATCCTCGCCACAGCCACGTCATTGAATTCATATGATGTCCGTATAACAAATCCTAAAATCCTATTCGCCTTTTTACAGGTTACCGTCACGTGTTTGTGAAAGTCTAACTTACTATCTAACGTTAATCCTAAGTCACTAATGTCAAAAACTCTATCTATACAGGCGTCAAATAATATATAATTTACCAGTATTGGGCAACGTTTACGGGTAAAAGTAATTACTTTACATTTTGAGTCATTGAAGGGCATACGATTAGTCAAACTCCATTCCGACACCGCATCAATATCCATTTGCAAGGCAGCTGAATCACCAATATCCCTCACCCCCAGAAATATCTTAAGATCGTCCGCAAAAAGAAGACATTGTTGTCTTCTTTTGCGGCAGTAGCAGCAGTACGAATAGTTTTAGGTAAGTCGTTAATCATTAATAAAAATAAAAATAATGTGAGCTTTACTGTGTGTCGGGTTTAAAGGGAAGTTATAGGCAAATGGTACTTGTCAACTTAGTCTCAGGGTGACGGATGCAGTGGCAGTGCCCCTCGGATAACTCTATGTGCCACTACAACTGCTATGGACAGGCGTGTCGCTTACCACCAGATGCACGGCATGTTTGTATCATAAAAAAGTGACCTTAAAGGCGCAACGCGCTGGTTGGTCCTGGGTTCGATTCCCGGTACGATCAATTTGGGAAATATTTAGGAAAGTACTGCCACCGTAATTATTTCTGCCGCCAGGTGGTAATGTGAGCAATAGGTTCTGGTTTGGAATGGTAGGGGTGCTGGAGAAATTTCAGGCACTTGTCAACTTATGTTTCAAGGGTGCAGTGGCAGTGTCCCTCCGATCTTTGCGTTTCAAAGCTCTGAGTAGCACTGCAACGGTTATGGACAGGCGTGTCGCTTAATACCAGGCCCACGACTTGATCGTCCCGTTACTTGGTTTCATAGAAAAAAAAATCCGATTGATTCAGGGAGTTTACTTCCGTTCTCTGTCCGACATCCGTCTGAAATAATTACTGTGTAGTTGTTCGGGTTAGGCTTGGCCGTGGATTTAAATAAAAATTTTGTAAGTCATCTAGTAAAATAAATTAAGTTAAATTTGAAATTTAGGTACGAGTAACGGCTACAGCTGTCAAAAAGTATACTCGACCAAATTTAAAAGACGCGTGATGCGAATGAAGCTTCATATTAGACATTGTGTTTTGATTCCATCGAGTATTACTTATTTGACAGTAATTGCGTTTCTGGGTTGTGCCTCGGAGTGAATTCGGTTGCTTTTTCGGTTGGTTTGTTTAATATCCTAATTTGAGACCGGGCAATTGGTGTAGTTGACTAGCACTTCATTATAATAATAATTGTTATTATTCTACAAGTCACACTGCCACTGCGCCCATCATCTTGAGACATAAGTAGATAATTTTTTTTAAGATATGAAACTATTTTTCCGGATTTAAATCGCGTATATTTGTTTTTTCAACCAAACAATTTTTTTTAAAACAACAAACAAGGCAAAGTTTTTAAAACATTAAAAGAACATTTTTTTGTTGTTTTTTCAGGTTAGAGTTGTTTTTTAGGTTAAAAATCTCTCGCAAGTTCCAGTACTTTAACTATCTCTTTTGTATTTGTTAATGGCTGTCAATAAATATAAAACCCTCAAAATATCAAAAAGAAAGAAAAAAGTTGATAAGTCTCAAGTGTCAAAAAATCCACTTGTCCTCACCAGAGGGGACAGCTGGTAGGGACTAGTGGAATAGACTGTATTTTCACCGTTCAAAATTGGAATGTAGTAATGCTCAGTCAAAGAATGTATAGCTCAATTGACGTTTGAATAAAGACATGACAAACATACACTGCGACCTCTACGTCCACATATTTACCCTGTTGTCTGTCCCCAAGGCGGTATTATTTCGAGTAAACAGGTCGATGGCACAAACGCTAACCGATAACGTCACTAATTGAATTGCGACTTGTTATTGAAGAAAGTGTTGGGTGGGACTACAGAAGTTTAGTAAATGGGCGTTCAACCATATTCCGTGGTGAATAAAGTATAATATCAAGCCATTACCATTTTAGCGTAAGCGAGGAAAAAGCTTACAGATTTTTTTTAATATTTCCACATATAAATGTGATAGTAAATTGAATTTTAATACATAATAATAAATTTCGTAATCGATTGTGCATTGTGTTAGTTAAAATTTAAAAAAAAAGTCAAAAAACCGACCTCAAAAGTTCATGGAATTACACCTTTTTGCCAAGTTTTATTGAAATTGGTTACCGGAAAGTGGGCGAAATCGGATTCATCCCCTAATTTGCCACCCTTAGAGGTGGAATACTTTCTTCAAATTTAAACCGGACCACTATTGAGGTTCTTGCTGTTTTTAAGTTTTTTAAAAGTAACGTTTTCAAGTGTAAATTTATTTACCAATCTTTGGAATAAATGATTGCTTGACTTGACATTTTATACTATATAATTTAATTAAATTAGAATATTATTTTCCATGTTTACTTTATCATTTAGATTGTGCCAAAAACGGAAATATCACTATTGATTTAAGCCTTTATATTTCGTAAATGAATTAGAAAATAAATGTAATTTCTTATAATTTGCGTTTTTAATAAAACCCTGTACGGTCATATCAAATGGCAATATAATCCAAACAGTCTAATCAAAAACCGATAACTTTATTTTGATTTTTTTTTAAATCTCAACAGATACTGCACACCGAGTGCTAAATTTAGGTTAAGAGATACGTGTTGCTAATGCCAACTAATTGGTATACTCGTACTTCGTTCGATTTTAATTTAGTAAACCATAAACTTAAAAGTTTAAAGCGTTTTTAAATTCTGAAATAATTGTTGTAATGGTTTTATCGGTTTTTGTCTGACGCTCCTATTATCAATAGAGGTTTCAGCTAGCCGAACTTAAAGCGGGGAGTTTCTCCTGGAGTTTCTCATGGTCGAGGTTTATGTATTAGCGTCCAATTAATAGTGACTTCACACGTTTTCCGAGGGTTGTGAACATTCTTCGACGAACAGATTCCAACACGGCGTTTTTTTTTCATCGAAAAGTTCATGGTAAATTCCAAATTATAAATTTCACTCAATTTCCAAAATCTTTTGAAGTGAACCCACGGCTTCTGCTTGAGAGACAGTATGTTAAACCATTACGCAACCATGATTTTTATTTTAATTAGAAAAAAAAACTACAAAAAGTATCAAGCTGAAAGAAGAAAAACTTCCATATATTTCTCACAGATGGTGTCACGGCAAAAAACTCGTTAAAAACCAGAAACGAAGATCTTCAAAGATCCGTGGCATAGCGTCTGGCACTGTTTACTGGAAGACGCTGGTTCGAATCCAGCCGGATCGAAGGAATTTTTTCTTGGTGTTTGATCTTTGTATCAATAATTATAACAAAGTAGTGGAGTAATTTCACAAAATAATAGTTGAATATCATGGTAGTAAAACATTGTGAAATTCAATAAACTTAAACAAACACTTCACTAATTCCGCAGCAATGCTATTGTTTAAACCTAAATCGTGGGCCTAGAGTACATACAAATATAGGGTATGCTTTCAGGACAAAAGTTCCGAAATGCTTTATTTATAAACTTAACGCCTCATTTGCCTCACCAACACCTGTCCCTTTAATGTCGAAACTTTTCTCTTGCAAACTTTTTAAAAATAAATTGAATTTTTCTACGAATAAAGCATGAAGCACACAGAGAGCGGGCGCGAATCGGGCGCGTATCGGGTCTAATTCCGTGTATTTATATGGACGACAACACACCGAGTGAGGGCGCGAGACGGGCGCACGCGCCCGCGTTTAAATTCGCGGATTTAGACCCGCCGCGTTCCTGACCCGACACACGCCCGACTCGCACCCGCTCTTTGTGTGTTTCACGCTTTAGTACAAAGAAAGTTACATGCAAAATTCTCCTATCCTATTATGATCAGTGTGTACAGCTTTCTATTTAACAGTTGAAACCAGAGACGGACAAGCGCCCAGGTTTTAACTCGGCGTGATGTTAACTTTTTTGTTTAAATAGGGTGAAAACCAATTAACGCCCAAAATCGAGGGCTTAAACTACTTATAACTAAATATTTTATATTACAGAAGATTTGGAGTAGTATAAGGGATACGATTGTAGGTACAGCAAAATAAACGCTTACGGTGGGCAATACTGTTAAGTCGAAAGAATGGATAATGGGTAAAATTATGGACCTAATGACTCAGAGACGACTAGCAAGCACAAGGATCCTGGAAAATACAAGGAGATTCACAAAGAGGTGATAAGAAAATGTATCAAAGCCAAGGATCTATGGATTATCGACAAATGTTCAGAGATAGAGGTATTACATGCCAAGCATGATAACTTCAATATGCACAAGAAAATCAATGAATTAATATGGCAAAAGAAAAGACCACTCGCTACCACTCTACTAGATAAAGACGATAGATATTCCATGATAATTGAGGACCGTTTAAGGATATTGAAGGAATACAATGAAGAGTTATTTCATGATCAACGTTCGAGTAACAAGTACATATGGGCACAACTAACTGGACCAGCTATTACAAAGGATGAAGTTTCCCACGCAATTCAAACTGCGAAAAGCGGGAAAGTAGTTGGACCAGATGAAATTCCCGTCGAAATCCTAAATTTATCAGATTATGAACACCTAGATATTGTTGTGCACCTCTTCAATTCAATTTATGATTCTGGTATTATTCCTTCAGAATGGCTCTACTCTATCTCTATAGCTTTGCCAAAAATCAGCACCGCAAGATGTTGTAATGAGTACCGCATCATATCATTGATGAGCCACGCTCTGAAGGTGTTTCTCAAGGTTGTTCATAAAAGAATATACCGGAAGTGTGAAGACAACATTTCAGAGACACAGTTCGGATTTAGAAATGGCTATGGAACATGCGACGCACTCTTTGGTTACAAAATACTTATGCAACGCTGTTGGGACATGAGTCGATGCGCTTACATCTGTTTCATCGACTATGAAAAAGCATTTGATTATGTGAAACATGACAGGTTGATACAGATCTTGGAAAGGATAGGCCTAGATTCTAAAGACATCTTAATGATTAAAAATCTTTACTGGCAACTGCAAATGTACGCGTAGAGCAAGAACTCACAGATGATGTGGAGATACTACGAGGAGTGAGGTAAGGACGTATATTATCACCGTTGCTTTTCAACGTTTACGCGGAAGAGATTTTTTCAGAAGCTCTTGAAGACGCAACCGAAAGGACTGTTGTAAACGGGTGTCGCATCAATAACATCTGATATGCCGACGACACGATTCTCCTTGCCAGCTCCATGGAAGATCTACAGCAACTGCTCAATCATGTAGACTCGATCAGCGCACAGAATGGTCTGAATATTAACGTCAAAAAGACTAAGTATATGATTGTCGGCCGTGCTCCGCAGACGTTTGCTGTCCTCCACGCTAGGAACCAACCACTTGACAGGATCCGTTCTTTTAAATACCTTGCCTGTATGGTAAACGACCAGGAAGACCACAGCATAGAACTTAGATGTTGCATAGAGTTAGCCAGGAGTGCTTTTATTAAAATGAGCCACTTCCTTTACAATCGTACTCTCAAACTATCGACAAGATGCCGTTTAGTGCGGTGCTACATATTTTCAATTCTTTTGTATGGAGTAGAACATGGACACTAACTCAGACATTATATAAACGGTTAGAAGCCTTCGAAATGTGGGTTTATC
>NW_020653731.1:1540720-1555085 GCF_003589595.1 Hyposmocoma kahamanoa
TTATTAAATCAAACACGGTCTAAAATGTTGAACGTTCTATTTGCTGTTACTTTTTGTTTTTTAAAATTATTTAATCCTTTTCATTCGTTAGTTAATAATGGAGTAGGGTACCCTACAGGGTTAAACTCTGTCGTAATAGCTCTACACATTGTGTTTTTTTAGTAGCAACACTGTAACTCGAGCTCTCTCTTTTTTCTCTGGTAAGAAACTTAGGGGCAGCATGTGTTTTATTAATATAACTTTGAAACTAGCGTCAAATATAGCGCTTCAAAAAAGAAAAAAGAAATTATGTTCCAACTTCACCAGCTCCTAAGCTCTCCCTACACATTGTAAAATTTGTAAGGTACGCTCTTATGTGCACTTATTGTCTGTCTTTTGTAAAGACTGGGTAAAATGACATTTGCAGGGTTGCAAATTTTCATAAAATTTAAAATAATTATGTAGTTAAGTAGTTGTTGTCGATAGTTTTATCGATAGATTGTGAAAGGTAATAAAATTTTTCCAAAAATGACTGAATTATGAATGTTACGACGTTCTAATGATTACTTATTGTCTTATTTCCTTCTTATTCTTATTTTGACAGTTGGCTTGCTACTATCGAGATAATTTTTTATTCATATACGTTTTAACGAGAATAGCCGGATTGGATTATCTATTTTGAGTTAAAATAAAATTTAAAATAACTCTCAATATAGTGTATGTATCAATGTATGAACTTACAAAAATTGACAATTTAAATGACCTCGTGTCCAGTAATTGGATGAATAATGAGTCGATGATGATTAAATTGAAACAAGTTCGGCTGTTTATTGCATAAGCGGGACGAACATTCAATCTAAAGCCGATAGAATATTTATCGACTGGAATCATTAGCAACACTTTCGCGCAATGAACTGTCATTTTACTCCGTCTTCAAAAAAGACAGACTATATGTTAAAATCAAGGCTCTTATATCCTTATAATCCTTATAAACTAAAAAGAATTGTTCCGTATTCGGAAATCTTAAAGTTCTGCGCTAAACTTGTTAATAGCCATGATAAAGTTGATTAAAGGAAGTTATCACACTTATTAACTCAGACTTGGCTTGAACCGATTAGAAAAGGCTTTATGCTCCATCCAATAAAAGCGAAAAAGAACTCGGACCTCGCAGTCCATGCGAAACGCACAATACCATTTTCGTTCTTCTCATGGTGGCTCTTCACATGACTATTTGTATTTTATATCGTTTGGCAAACACTCACCATGTGTGACAAAGTATTTGCCTTGTTTGCCTATTCGACAAATACAGCAAACACCAAACTCGCGTTACCGCGCGCCAGCCATTTTCTCGACGCACATCAAAGGAGCCAAATAGGTAAATACGCAAGTGTACCCCCCACGCTATGGTCATATACATTATTTTAACTCCTTATTTGCCTCCATGTGTAGACGGTTATATTTGTCAGTGTTTACAATATATTTGTCTGTATGTCAAATATTTTTTCAAATACATCAAACATACAATGGCGAATAAAAATGTCTATGTCAAGTGCTGCCATTACATGAAAATGAAGCTTTTTGTAACCAGCTAATTGTAATATGTGTGATGATTCACACTTGTGAAACATGTTATTACCTGTATATCCAGCCACGCTTGCGCGGAGTTTCCGAGCCCAGGCAGCCGAAGGTATGAAGAGCCGTTGAAACGAGGCACCTGAAACAAAAGCAATTTTAAATAACGATATTATTTAAACATGTAACAACCACAACTTCAACACACAATTAATTCCATCGTGGCACCGCTAGATGGCATTACTTGTAAACTGAAACGTGCTATCGTTTTGTTAACTTCAGTAGAGTATAAGTCAACTCATATGTTTTGTGTTGTCAATGAAATGAAATACAATGAATGAAGTTTTCTACTGCTACAACATTTGTATGGCACTAAAAGGTTCTCAAGTTATTGAGACGTTTCGGTCCTTACTTACAGCTACCTTTGTTTCGGCACTGGACCTTGCGCTTTCACGTCAGTGAGACACACGGTTGTGTCCCTAGCCGTAAGAACTATTTGTTTTTGCCTTTTCTTCTTAATCATCTACGCACCTTCCCTCCGCTCACCGCACTACAAACATATTAATCAACCTACGAAATGACGAATGCCTGAGGATCCCTTACCATGCCGTCCCATCAATGGGTGCCGACGTTTACCTCATATGTCAGTTACGCCTTCATAACACCAAATGGCTTCCGTGGTCGAGTGGCTTGCACATCGGTTTTCATGGTGTCGTCTCGTTGTCTATCTCTGAGGTCCCGGGTTCGATCCCCGGCCGGATCGGTGTTGAAAACTAACTTTTATATGTTGTCTCGGGTCTGTGTGTTTGTGTTTTCGATTTCTGATTTCCATAACACAAGTGCTTTAGCTACTTACTTTGGGATCAGAGCAACGTATTTGATGGCTGTCTAATAAAAAAACAAAAAAGGCTTAGATTACATCGTTTGCTTAAAGGTTTTTAATTTTCCACAAAAAATCTCCAAATTATGTACAAGTTATATTGATTGTACCAGTGAATTTCTTCACCTTTATGCAGATAAAACTCTTATTAAGTTTATAGCTTTTTTGTTATTGAGTTTCATTTGCAGGAAGATAGTGATTTTCTTACCATAGCTATACAAATTAAAAACTTTTTTAGAAAAAGTCACTTATGTGGTTTTACCTTTAAATAGACGATATAATGTAATGAATAATAATGTAAGTAACATTATCGACAAGTACTTCAATTATCGGCTCTAATATAGGGCACGTCATGACATCTACCATAAAACTCGTGTCATTTGTACGCATTCTGCCTAGGGGGAAATTAGCTGTTACATACAACAAAATATGTATTAATCAATCTGAAAGGTAAAATTATTTATTTAATTAGCTATTTCATTTTTTATTTGTTATCAAATGGGAGGAAAGCCGCTAAAGTCACAGGCATGACAGATAATTTACAGCGTGTACATGTATTTTTTACAAGAATCCGATACGTTCAAGAAAGACATCAATGGTTATTTTGAAAAAGTTGTAAAACGTGTTTCTGTAGCTTGTGGTGTTAGAATTGGAACAGTAAATATATTTTAAAAGAATATGATAAAAAAGATAAATCAGTTACTTTTTCTTTGTTTTACTTAATATTTTTATTAACTTGCTTATTGAGATGGAGTAAATGTTATTATATTAAAAATACAATAGAAAATACACCTCTATATAATTCACGCGGAAATCAAAACAAACAACGATAAAGTACCTACGTTGTTCAAAATTCGGATTATTATAGATTTTAAATGTAATAATTGATGGGCATGGAAATTATTATTCGTGTGTATTCGGAAATCCAATGATTGCCGAGATATATAGACATAGAGTTGTTAAAACCACCAAATATTAATTAATTACTTTTTGAATTCCGGATTTCCGGAAATAGCTTTACTGCTTCGTAGGACAAACTACTTACCTAGGCAGTCGAGGTAAGATTTTAAAGTAATTCTAATGGCACCATGTAAAAAAAATGCAGTAGATTACTGACAGCCTTGTTTGTTGCAGTTCCGTCATTGCGTCCGTCAATATGCGGGGCGCGGTGCGGTATCTAAAGCTAGAGAAGGTCGGAGAGTGACCATTCTCGTTACTTTTTTATGCTCTGCTTTGGCAAAAGGTAAGTTATCTATAGCATTTACCATGAGAATTACTTTAAAATTCAACTTCGCCTTCCTAGGTCAGTACTTTTGTCCTACGATGCAGTAAAGCCATTTCCGGAAATCCGGATTTCGAAAAAGTAATTAATATTTGATGGTTTTAACAACTCTATGTCGCTCCTTGTAGCTATATGTTGAACACATTGTTCCGCCTATTACTTGTAAGGTTTATTTCATTGGCATGAACTTTATGGTCATAAGCACAGATGAAATACCAATAAATACATCAGAAATAAAAAAACCTACCGTTGAGTAGCGCGTTCACAAAGGTAGTAGCTAAGACAAAATTATATTTAATGTTAAAAGTTGAAAACAAATTAATTATAAAATTTGTTAAATAGAAATAAAATGTCGCTTTCGATGGCAAAATGTCGCTTAGTCTAGTGACAAAGTGGATAAGTTGGCAACGCAGTGTATAGTCGGATTTTTTAGTAAAGATGTTAAATTGACGTTTAATGACGCATTTCAATGATGCATTTGATGCAATAAAAATTGTATTGCCTCATAGGATCGACTTTACTGACTCAGTAACTCATTAAAATAAATTATATCTGTTTTAATGCGGCGCAGTTTAAACGTAATAATTAAGAATTACGTACGTCGTATATTACATTACGATAGAAACATCGCGAAAAATCATATATACACAAACGAGACCAAAAAGAATTATATAAGCCAATGTAATTTTTTGAACATTTTTGTAAATTCTAGCCGGCGACAAATGTATTAAGGAAGGTAGTGATGGCATTATTTTTTTATCCGGCTTCATGTTACCGTATGAATCACAGTTTCTTATTAATTGGCTGAGTATATGCGTTGTCATTTAAGTCCCTGTAGAAATGAATAGAAACAGAGGTTCAAACAGCAAATTAAGTCAGAGAGAGAGATACCACCGCACTGTCATTACTTTGTGCGGAAAGCCGGCTGGAAAACAAGATTATTCAACACCAGCACCACCAGCAGTTTGATTTTGATTACCTCCCCCGATCGGAAACTGCGTCTTTTCCGAGTCGAGGCGCATAATTACGATTCACAACTGCCCGATCGGAAACTTTTGACATTTCTAATCGGAACAATAGTTGATTTAACTCACAAATTAGAAAGATATAGTAGGAATCAGGTTCATCTTCTCGCTCAGAAACTCATCTGATTTCGAGACTACCCGATCCGATAGATTCCGGTTTGAATCAAAATCAGGGCCCAGCTGTGTTTTGAAAGGAAAGTTGGAAGGGAGTTGTCAGATCTTGCAGATTAACATTATACTAAACCCTAAACCTTGTTGCGGTATTTTTATCAATAAATAAACAACTTTAGTTCTGTACCTTGGAAAATGGTATCATACACATTGATGAACAACTGATGCAGGGGGAGTTACACAACTTTGTCCAATAATTAAAGAACAAAGAAACGAGAAACAAATAAAAATTCCTTCGACACAGGACTCGAAACTCAAATAAAACAGACCTGTACCTAGAAGTGCAGTTACATTTATTTTTACGGTTCTAAGTGACGGGACAAACAACTCGTGCGTCTGGTGGTAAGCGACATGCCTGTCCATAACAGGTGCAGTGCGTTTTAAATAGTAAAGATCTGAAGTGTACTGACACTACGCCCGTCACCCTGAGACATAAATTGATGTGCTCAAAAACAAAATTCGCCATTATTGCCACACCAGCTCGATTACAATATATGTATATGAAATCTCACGTACAACCTGACAATGTTGCCCATTTCCTTTTGTAGTACCCTCTGTAAGTTCTATTTGTAACTCGCAATTGAATGGGGGTAGAAATTAATAATGTTTGTTTTTATTATGTTTTTATTTTATCACACTTTCAAGTTTTTCCAGAGGCGAGTGTTCAACAAACAGTGCTTCTAAATAATTAACGAAAATTATCGTTAAGAAGTTTTTACAAAAACACGGCCTTGACAGGTTCATTAATAAATTCAAGAATGAAATGTAAGAAAACAAAGAAGCCACTCCAGAATTAAAAATATGGAAATTATTTTATGTATACTTTATATATAAATATTTTATAATCAAATATAGGTAGAGATGAGACAATATTTCTCCAGTCTAATCACCACCATATTTACGCGCGTATTTAGTAATGGTAGTTTCTTTTATTCTAGTTGGCGTCATTGACATAGGTTGACATTCATAGAACAATAAATACAACAGTAGTGCTCACTGGGTGTCTCACGTGTTTGTGCCTACAGTACGCGGAGTTTCGCGATCTTGAGATCAGTCCGTGCCATTTAGACTTGTACGTTATGATTGTGTCCATAATCTCACGTAAAACCTCGAAAATCGTGGAGAAATGCCTTAGGGCGCGTTCGTATAATATCGTGACGACAGATAGTCGTACAGTTTAAAGTATCGTGTCTTATACCTATATTTAAATGAAGTTGTTCACATATAGTAAAACACGAATAAATGTCGTTCATGGCTTTTTTAATGTTACGACGACCGACTGTCGTGATAATGGGAAGAGCTAGAACGACAGTCGTCAGACGATAAATAAAACGTCACGATAACAATGTGACTACAGGTAGTCGTTGCTTCAAACGTTTCTGTCGAGCAAACGACAAAGCAGCTGCCGGGAACCGATAAATTGTCGTTACGATCTATTGGGAACAATTAGATACGACAGTCGTTCAATGATAAAACAAACATCCACGACACAGTCACGAGAGATAGTCGTGATATGGGAACAGGCTAGACGCGACAGTCGTCTAACGACAAATACATAAAACGTTACGACATGATGGCAACGCGTTCTTATTTTACTATGATTTTTGCTGGAGTACAAAAATGATAGTCCCACCTATAATTATTATCCTTGATGGTGTTTTATATCATACTTAAGTTTTAATTTATTTAATTTTAATAAATTTTCAATTTTCTGATATTAATACTATTTGATTGATGATGTTATTGATATTGATTAATACTATTTTAGGATAGTATGTGTTTTGGCAACAGAGCGGTTCTAACAGTAATCGAGGCTTAAAACCCTTCCATTTCAGTAATTGGCAACTGCAAATTTATATTTGTATTGACCAAACTAGTATTGAAAAGGAACGAACGAATACCAGTTTCGATATGGAAATATAAGTATATGTGTTACTTTCGCCCACGTGATCTAGTGTCTTCAATTGAAAATATCACTGATTATCTAATCTTACTTTCATAGTACCCATAAAATAAATCTTTTCAAAAGACTTCTTAACAAACATGAAAGTTAAAATGAAAATCTTTAAAGCGATCAGCGGCTTTATAACTGTAACATTTGTCAACAAGCTTCTCGAAATCTGCTTTTCAAATGTTAAAACCGGCCACAGAATCACTTCCACGTGTTGAATAATACAAACCTAATGCATTATTGAAACATATGTGTCATGTGTAACAGCTGTTATTTTACAGTCAGCCCTAGAAGCGACAAGAGTCGTAACATGGTGGATGGATGGATTCTCTAAGCATATTTAATTAAGATTTCTCTTTTTATTGAGGGTAGGTTTGGTAGAGTACTACATTTACTATATTACATATACATAATTGGATAGAACATTATTTCTACCATACCTTACTGTATACAAATGTACTATTCCATTATTATAATTGAAAAAAAATGTGAACAACAGTCATCCCATTGAGCTATATGTGTTTTTTGTGTTGTTTTTTCCTGATACATGTTCATACTTAAAAGAAGGACCATGCTGGTAATTTTGTTTATATTTGAAACGCGTTTTTTTATTGTGTAAAATAGTGCTTTACACACAAGGACACTGTAGCCCGCTCCCATTGTCCTTGCAAGTGTAGGTGGGGGCCCAGAACCGCAAAAGGCTCGAAAACGCCAACCTTGCTCAGTGCTACAGTTTTGTGCTTTTTGCGGTTGAAAACCTTGGTCCCTGGGGGTTACAGGCGAAAGCAGAGCTCCTTATCAAAAAGTTCGTTCAAGGACTTACTACCATCTTAACTATTTCTGCCGTCAAGCAGTAATGTGAACATTATCCCGTTCCGGTCCTGAAGGATAAGGGTTGTGATGAAATTACAGGCACAATGGACTTGTCAACTTATGTCTCAGGGTGACGCGCGCAGTAGTGAGTCTCAAATCTTTGCGATTTAAAGCTCTGAGTGGCACTGCAACTGTAATGGATGCATGCCATAAAAAAATCTTCTAGCGAACGGGAGAGGTCGCCTCGTAGAAGCCTTCGTTGACCACAAAACTGGCAGTTATTTCCGCCAAAGTATTAGTTTAGCTATTCAAAAGGGGGAAATGTTGCCAACCTTCTGGGCACGTAGCCCCAAGGCGTGGCCCTCTAGGATATTTTCTACTTATAAACTTTCCAGTATTTAAATTTTTACAATAAGTTTTTTTTGTCTATTATTACATTTACTTTAAGTGCTTCGTAAATAGCTACTATTAGAAATTAAATAATATATAAGCTTTACACAGAACATAATAGAGTTTGCGAAACCGACGAGAGCCTTAAATTTTGGAAGAGAAGATTCTCGAATCTGCTGATAGATTTACCCTTGCTCTATTAGAAAGTATGTATTTTGCCATTATGTGGTGCTTGTCGAAGCTAGAAGAAGGTTAGATAGACGTGTGTCATGAGCGAACGAAGAGGAAGGTCATTGTATATTCCAACGAGGTATAGGCATCATGGTATGTAAATTGGGTATATTAATATCTAAAGTTCTGATATAAGTGAGAACTTTGCGCAATATGTGGGTTTGTCTGTCGGTATTTCTGCTGCTATTCGATTCGATTGACAGCATGTTTATAGTTAATGCGTGAAGTTATAATCACCTTCATGCAGCTGAGACTTCGACTGCATGAAATTGATAACGACTTCACGTCGATTCCTCCGAAGAACAAAGTGTGATGTGATTATACAGCGAAAAGAGGTTAAAACATAATCTCGTTATTCAAAAGGCCTGTATAAAGGTGTTTTCAGATTTTTTATGAACTTATTATTTCGTTTCGGAAATATAAAATCGAACGACAGTCGATCTTGACTGTGGATATACGCAGTCAAGAACAACAAACGAAATGTACAATATCCCGAGAATAAGCAGCATCTTGCACATAGGTCTTTGTTCTACGGATGAGTCGACGTATTAACTGCATGCAGTCGATCTCGGTTGCATGAAGTCGGTTTCGACTGCATACAGTTAATGCGTGAAGTCGTTATCAACTTCATGCAGTCGACGTCTCGGATCTTAGTCGTGCTGAGCTGTGTAATAAGATAGCGTTGTGGTATGAAAGATGATATATTGATAAGGATAGAGAGGGGAATGTTGATAGATTAATGGCACCCATTTATTGTGGATAGAGGTATGGGGAAAGGCAAACCTCGGCGTACATATCTCAATCAGTTTGGGGATGGCCTCAAAAAAAGCCAGGTCAAAAGTGCCAAGAATAAACGGGCATGTGTGTGGAGAAGGCCAGAGAGGTTAGGAGCGTAGCAGGTGGAGGTTCACGGTCTCTGCCTACTTCGGTGGGAGACAGGCATGATGATGTATGTATTCTGATATAATCACTGAGGTTTTCTTTACTATTGCTTTAGTTTACTCTGTATGATCAAAACAAATTCACAACCGTTTATTTCTTAGGAAATAAAACTATTTTCTTGGATCTAAGTAGCGTATATTTGTTCTTACAAACAAATCAACATTTCGGGTGCTTTACAGGTTCCATGGTCACGGCTTTTTTGGGACCTGTAAAGGGTCCGAAACGTTGGTTTGTTTGACACAACAAATGTACAAAAACAAATATACGCGATGTACACCCGAAATAATAGTTTCATATATGAATATGTAACAATCGCGAAAACCTAAGAACTCCACATTTGTTCCTTGTCATACATTATACATACATAAATATCAAAGTAATAATAAATATAAAAGTTTCTACTCACCTTCAGATCCAAAGTAATTTCACATCTCTTTCCAGCATATCCAAGCGGGCATAGACAAACTTTGCCGACACATCCGCCGCCATGTTGGCATTCGCATTTATTATCCTCTTGCATCCTGGCTATCTCATCACCTTTTGATTCATTATCAACGTCATTGATTACGTCATTCCTTTTACCATCATCTTTTAATTGCATTTTTGTAATTTTATTAGTAATTTTAAATTGTTCAACAGAATTATCCAGGCGGTTATTATCGTGTTTCGAATCACGCATTACAAGATCATTATCTTCAAAATGGACGATGTCGTTTATGTCATAGATGGCGTGATTGTTGATATCGTTGCGATGGCGGTGGATGGTTTCACTAGTCGTTATCTCATTGGTTGCCTTCCAGGGTGCTAGAGTTGGGGCGCATTCACCTGTGAAAAAGAAATATCGTACATTAATTAATTATTCAGTCAGATCTCTGTTTGATAGAGAAAAGGTATCCTCAGAGAAAGTCTTAGGTTATAAATGAACTAAAGCTCAAAGCGGTTTTCCCTTGGTAGAGATTCTTCTCTGGCAAATTAGTTTCCTCGCGCTGTTCTGATTTCTTTTTACCGTTATAATCTGGAAATGATTTATTCCAAAAAGACGAAGTTCAAGCACGTGTTAAAAATAGCTCAGTTAAAGACCGATCGAAACTGGTTATGTTTGTAGTTTTGAGTATAAATTCTGTGGAATAAACTAAATAACTAAGGAATGTTAAACGAAAAAGTGGCAGCTTCGGCGAATAGGGTTTTTGGTTGGGTTCGGCTGAAACTCACGTCGGTGAGAGGTCTTAAGAGATCGGAGAGATATTGTCTTTGGTCGGTTTTGGGAGCGCCTTGCTCGGAGCAGCCAAGGAGGGAGCAGCCATATTAGCTAAGTTTAATTGTGTTGTAACCAATCTGTTAATCATCTATTGTTGATTGATTATACTGATAAATACTGTGAAAAAGACTTTTATTATAGTACATTTACAAACTAAATTTATATCGTATAAATTTGCACTCTCGATGGAATAAGGCCACATCTACAAAATGACATCGTCTCGATTAGTTTTTTATGCTTAAACAAGTGAGAAAACTTTCACACATTATGTGCAAAACTTGTTCATCTAGATAGTATTATTTTCATACATTTCATGTCACAAGAGTACTTCTGACGTGAAATGTAGATAATTTAGTGTTCGTTAGAAATAAAGGTTAATAATATAAGGTTATAATAGGTTCTAAAATAGATCCATTGTATTATATTCTTTTGTATCAATGTGAAAGATGTATCACCTAACGTAGAAATAATTAGGAACGGCAAATTGGCTATAGTACACAGAAACAACAATATTACTTTATGAGTGATTTATATATTATGTAGTACATTATCATTACATTACATTATCATAATTATATTTTTTGTAGTTGCAAATGTAAGTATTTCACTAAATAAATTTATTATAAAAGAAAAACCGTCTTCAAAAGTTATTGGAATTATATCTTTTTGACAAGTTTTATTGAAATCGGTTACCGGAAATTACGCGCAACCGGACTCATCCCTAGTTTACCATCCTCAGAGATAATTAAATGGGACCAATACTTCATTCCAACAAAATAAAGAATTATAGAAGTCGGTTCACAAACGTCGGAGTAAATACGTAACTTATACATAAAAATATATTGTCGAATTGAGAACCTCCTTAATTTTTTTTGAAGTGGGTTAAAAAATAAAGAAAAGATGACAATGAATTTTTTATATTTATTTTTATTGTTAGAAGTTGTAGTGAGTATAGAATTTGCCAGATAACCCCATCAGTTACTATAGCCGTCAGACCCAAGTAGAAGATATAGAGGATCTCGACGAACTCGTAAAATTAAAGATGATATAAGTTGACTGTAATATATTGGCAATAGGTTGCTGGTTTACAAGAGTAGTGTCATTCATTAATCGCTAAACAGTGGTGATTTCTTTTGGAAGTACAATTCAAAAGTGAACGTCATATTTTACCTTTTTTTAGTTCGTACGAAAAGTTCCTTAAATTGTGGTAGGGACGAAATAACATGTATATGTGGTGTTAGTTGATTGGTTCAAAATAGAACCCTCCTATAGTTAGTTCCCTTCGAAAGTTATATTACAAAAATTCCTTTGCGTTCGCAACAGTTACCTACTTTCAAACTTGGGAATTCCCTTTACTATGAGTATTAGAGCAACGGGGTTCATTTCGAGCATTACACGATACACCAAGATCCATAACTAATTGACAAAAGTTAATTTTCCAAATTAGTCCTACCGGAATTAAAACCTTATCCAGGGACAGAGCAAAAATCTTTGTTCCCTCATCATTTAAGTAATAATAAAGCTATTACTGTTGCTTTTGTAAAAATATTACGTTTGGACTAATTCATGAAATTATACGGTGGAGCAATTTTGATCCCAGAGTTTCAGCAACTGGCAGCCCGCAACTACCTGTTTATGACGTTTTCCATATAGTTTCATGAAACGTAGTTATTTTAGTGGAGAGTTTCAGTAATGGACAACAGGGTCCCAATTATGCTAATTTTCTTCAAACAACTAGTAGTTGTGATTCCATTGTGACCCCACTGAGATAATATTGCAACTATTTTTTTTTATTTAACTACCTTCGTGGCCGAACGGTTACCATGCCGAACTGCCACGCAGAGGTCCCAGGTTCGATTCCCGGGCCGGGAGAAATATTTGTATGGCCTACAATTACTTCTCTCGTGAGTTTGGGTGTAATTTGTGGTTGTCTATGTGTGTGTCCATGGTACCCGCGACACAGGGTGTCCCTAGTGCAGGGCTATGTTGAGTGTGTGCGTTATTTATTTTAACTATGATAATAATTGCCTTTTACTTAAAGTTGAAATGGCAGTTGAGTCCCAAAAGAATGACAGAGGAATTCAATCAATCACTAACGATCGATGTTGCCTTACTAAAACTACTATGGAAATTACTATGTATGTGTTAATGTTTATCTCATTTAAGCATCAATTTAGTCTTCAAATTAAAAGTATTTTTACAAAAACATTGCAATGACTGTTAAATAGGAGCTCGATGTCTACAAGGCTAGCCACACAACTGATATGATTTGAAATTAGTAGATTTGTGGGTCAGCTTTTGATTACTGAAATCTGTGATTAAATAAATTGCTAATTGCCACGACTGGAAACTTGCAAGTTTGTGCCGACTGTCTCAAATTGTCAATTTCCCCTATCGGCAACCGCAACGCGCTGACCATCGAAGTATATAACCAGAAATAGAGACGAAATGTAATTTTATTTGTTTGAAAACTATTCTGCCAAATCATTACGGTGACAACTGCGTTCCGATTGGCTAGCCCGAGTTCGAAACAATTGACGGGTGTCGTCAACTGTTTCACTTCAAATCGATCAGTTAAATTGTGCTTTGCTATAATGGACGAAAATTGCAAAATTACATATTTAAAATTTAATTACCGATGAAATGTGATTCCTTTTGTTTAGTAATTAGAACAGCCCTCCCATAGTTAGAGATATTATCTTTATTACAATAAATACAGAATATTTTTGGAATATACGGAGAAGTACACACAGGTCAGTTGTTGGCGCTGTCCTGTTTCAGCTTTCTAATTTGTGATTTTAGTGCAAACGAGAGTTGGTATTTAAAAGTGATATAAGGTCCATTTGCCAGGGATGGATGGCTCTTATTTTGTCTCTATTTCTGGTTATTATATTATATATATTATTGGTTTAACTGCCTCCGTGGCCGAACGGTTACCATGCCGGACTGCCATGCAGAGGTCCCAGGTCCGATTCCCGGGCCGGGAGAAATATTTGTATGGCCTACATTCATTAGTCTCGTGAGTTTGGGTGTAATTTGTAATTATCTATTTGTGTGTCCATAGCACCCGCGACACAGGGTTTCCCTAGTGCGGGGCTATGTCGAGTGTGTGCGTTATTATTATTATTATTATTATATACCCGCTGGTGCTGACTGACGACTACACTCCCTTTCCGTCCCCCGCAGCAAGGTCAAAGTCAAATAATCATTTATTTCATAGGTAAAATAAATTATCACTTGAAAACGTCATTTTTTAATCTGCTCATTCACTGTGCTGACTTTCCTAAGAAGAACGATCAAGAAACGCAACGGAATACACTTTCAATGAAATCTAGACTCATGTCGTCTTTTCATACATCTTTATCTGACACGTTTTAATTTTTTATATGACTTTTCAATTAAAATATTTTTAATGTAGGCTTTAACCTTAGGAAATGATCTCCGGAATCTTATTGTAAAAACGTATACAGATCGTTTACCTTAGTTAAACGAATCGTGGAACCATGAGTTTAGACTTAGTTCTAAGTTTAATATTATGGACATCTTCATCTTTCTTCTTAATGAAATGTTGTATATTTTTACGGACATACAAAATATTTGAGTAAATGTACTGTGATTCCATAGTCATCCAGCGTCAGTTTTACTATTGCCAATGATCATGGATTTCGAAAGTCAATCGTAAACTGGGCCTTTTTGTTGCTAAAACTGGTAACCGTCAATGGAATTCTTTTTAAAGTTGACAGTCGCGTCAACTATACTCCGTCCAACCATTTATTAAACTTTTGACATGTGCATGCTTCCGAAATCCGTAATTATTGACATACAACCATTGACTTACAAATAAATGGACGACGGGTCTAATACAAAAACC
>NW_020653731.1:1555485-1568819 GCF_003589595.1 Hyposmocoma kahamanoa
AATCACATATTTGAACTATGATCCCCACACTAGGCTACGCCTGCCTCGTGTGAAGCACAGCAGGTAAGATTAACAGAATAACAAAGCGGCTTATAGCAACAAGAATTAAGTTAAAAAGAAGTAAAATAACAAAAATTTCAAAGCTCGATGGTTACATGGATAGAATATATACTACGATGGATAGAACGTACATCGAGCTTTTAATTGAAAAGCAACTGTATAATACAGCTTTTTCTTTTTATTGTATTAATGGCATATACTACATTATTGTGGCCTAAAAGTTATTGTCCGTACCTGCATCACTAATAGTAGCCGCCATGCTAAAATGTGGGACATGATTGCCATTGCCATGAAAGGATTTCCAATCGGCGTAACGTATCCGCCGGTTGTTGTTCAGGGTATGCCAGACGTACAGAGGACATGAATGGTATTTATTGGAGAATTCTTTCGCCCACGTCCTTGCTTGCTTTGCATACAATGAGCACAGTAGTAAGCGGTTTCTACAGCTTTTAAAAAATGTTTTGCTCAATGATTGTTGCGTTTCTTTTTATGATATCAAGTGACAGGTTATACAAATCGGTAAGCAACACGCCAGTCCATACTAGTGCCACTCAGAGCTTTCAATGGTAAAGATCTGAGGGGCACTGCCACTGCCCGTCACCCTGACAGATAGCAGATATATAAACCACATTTTGTGTTGCAAAAACGAGGGATTCGTTCTGTGTACCGTTTAGGTTCTCTGGTTTCACTCAGAGAAAAGTTTAAGGAGACTGGTATCATGACTGTGGCATCACAGTACATTTACTCAAATATTTTGTATTCCCGTGAAAATTTAAATACATAATTTCATTAAGAAACATCTTCTTTCTTAACATGTCCAAACTCACGGTACCACGATTTCGTTTAACTAAGGTAAATGATTCTTTTATGGAGAACTGTATACGTTTTTATAATAAGATTCCGGAGCATGTATTAAGATTATCATTCCCTAAGTTTAAAACTTACTTTAAAAGTATTTTAATTGAAAAGTCATATTACAAAATTTAAGAATATGTGTTAGATAAAGATGTATGGAAAGGCAATATTGTAATGTAGTTATATGTAAAATCATATTACTATTTGGGGGCAGAAATTGGTAAGATGGCAATACTTTCCTGGGCTAACTCTTTTACAAGATAGATGACGCCGTACAGACGTTCTGAACATGTCCTGGACGAATGCCCCGTATTCGGTGCTAAGAGTGTGGCGACTATGAAGGCAGTAGCGCAGGCCAACAAGGCGACAGCAAAACATCCGTAGTGCGGAGGGGACATTGTGGGCGAAATTATTAGTTGAATTCTGACGCAATATTTTATTTGGTTTATTTTTTACCATGATTTACACTTTTCTATTATTATTTACAATGTTATGAAATTATTATTATTTTAACAATTTTACAAATGATTTTATACAATGTAGATTAATTAAGAACATGGATTTTAATTTATTTCAATTTTTAATATTGACAATTTTATTTTATTTTTATAAAAATATAATGCTAGGTAGGTAAAAAACATATACGTATAAATAAATATACATAGTGAGTAAAGAAAGAAATATAAAAAAAGAAACATACATTGAAACAATATATATTCAAGGACCCCGAATAATAAACATGGGGTGGGGGTGGAAGGAAGGGAAAAAACCCCTTTTACAAGGAGTTCTACTGCTACTAAGATTTACTACCTTTAGATGAAGTTTTAGGCCACAAGCCAGTAAGCTGACCCGTTACTGGTGGAATGCACGAAAGGACCCTCCTCGCATTATGTACATTACTACTGTATCATAATACCATTATGTACATGTACCATTCCTTTCTCATCCTGGGCAACAATCGGCGAGTACCATAATCCGATTGACAAATTCTTTCATCACGATGGCAAGCGTTATAGTGTTTGCTATTGATACGATAAGAAGAAGACTGGTGGAATTATAAAATTAATGGTATAAAATAAATAATTCTTGGTATCTACCCTGGAAAGGTAAAACGTCTAACGTACATTTGGAAAACTAAACGAGAGCCATTTATAACAATTTTATATTTCTTATAAGACAAAGAAAATCATAACAGTGGTTACACACGGCATTAAAACGGGCAACTAAATCGATACAAACGCGCGACTGAATGAATAAAAACGCGCAATTGCATCAATACAAACGCGCGATTGCAATCGATGCAATCGCCTATAAATCCCAAGTGTATCGATGCCGTCGCGCTACTGCATCGCGTTTGCATCGTTGCCAAAATATGTGTAACCGTTAGAACTCAAATTTTATTTGTTCTATAGAAAACTAGAAAATTTCAGCTTTTCCACATAACAAATAAAATTAGTTATGATTATTTTTCTTCCAAAAGTTACTTTCAATCCCTCTCTTGTGATATTTCCCATTTCACGTTAGACATTTTGCCTTTCCAGTATCGATATTATACAATTTTCACCTAAAATGCGTTTTCTAGTGAAAATAAGTAAAACATAAGAATGTATAAAACTTCGGTTTCCTCCAAAGAGTCCTTAAGTTTTCCCTAGGGAGGACTCAGGTTGCCCACGTATAAATATATCGACATATTTCGATATGTTAACGGGCAACCCGTAACGTTTTACAAAAGTAAAATGATGGGCACATTAAAGCAACTCAGTTCAAGCACTCAATATATATATCAGAAATTTGAGATATAAAAGACCTTAAGTCCATGTTTTGGAATTGAGATGTTTTTACAAACATAGCTTTAGAATGAAAAAAATCACGCAATGGTAAAATATATTAAGTCCTATTGTCTTTGTTTTTTATTTTATTTGATCTTAATATCGTTTTTAAATGCTCAATTAAGAACCTCATTTTCTTTAAAACGCTCTGTAGTAAAAATTAGTATTTGTCACTTAAGGGTCCATACAACCTCAAATGGCTTTGGTTGATTCCGCACAACAGCGAAAGTGTTGGGAAAAATATATAGTAACATTGAGGACATACACTGATTATTATACGGAATAGAAACACATGTCCTAAAAATTTTCACGATAGATAAAAAAACACAAACTTACCTCGAAATTTTACAAGAAAACCGCTATATTCAATAGGTAACTTTACTTATACCAATGATTTTTTTAATATCAACTGAACTAAATAGAACAGGTATAGTATACGATATACAAATGGCTTCAATTTCGTTAAAGTTTGTGAAAATACCCCACCAGTTTGTTCTTCTAATTGAAAGAAAGGTTGAGTAAACTCAAATAAAAACTCAGGGAAGTTTTCTTTGATTTTTTCGTTCGTAATATCCATTATTTAAGTAGTGATTGTAACCATAAGTATGGTTGTGACATTTTGTATTGTTGCTCACGTTGAAATGGTGTTAGCGTGTGTGTGCGTGTGTGTGTGCGTGTGCGCGTGCGTGTGATTATGCGGGTGCGTGTGCGTGTGCGCGTGTGCGTGCGCGTGCGTGTACACACGTGTATCGAGTTCTTTGGTTTTCGCGATTGTCACACATAGGAAATGAAACCATGTTTTCGGATCTAAATAGCGTATGGTTAAACGTTTGATTGTTTAAAAAAATAAACACAATCGATTTATAGAATTTAAAATCAATAGAGCTCCTTGTGAAAAATTTCGTCTAGGGAAGTACTGCCACCTTACATATTTCTGCCGCTAAGCAGTAATGTAAGCATTACTGCGTTTCAGTTTTAAAGGGGTGCTGGCGAAATTACAGGCATCTTAGGATGACAGGCGCAGTCGCAGTGCCCCTAAAGATCTTTGTGATTTCGAACTCTGCGTGACACTGCACTAGGTCTGCGACCCGCTCGTCCCTTCACTTTGTATTATAAAAAAAAATAAGATCCGAAACAATAGGCCGAACCCCGTGACTCTTAGGGTCGTATTCTAGAACTCTACTCAATGCTCAAGTCAGGATTTGAGTATGGTTTAAAGCACTCGAAATCATACTCAAGTCCCTGCCATTAGGGTCGCATTTCCAGAGCTTGTGTTTCCAGTGCAATCCTGACTTTAGCATTGAGTAGCGTTCTAGAATACGACCCTAAATCGCTGGGCCATCAAAGTTGAGTTGCTGTTGGAGGCCGCTAATTTAAATTCGTCGCTGTGAACTTAATAAATGAAAGAGCTTGACGTAGAACTTTCGCGAAATAAAAATCCAATCCGATAATAGAATCAAATAACAAAAGTCGAGAGAAAAATGGAGCGATTGTGTCGTGCAACAAGCGAGAACTTTAAGTGTCCCCATTTATTACGGTCGTCGATATTATTGGATCTTACGAGTAGAACACTAGAGCTACAAGTTTGTAGCTGTAGAATTATGTGTACTGATTTTGTGTTACGTTATTAAAACTTTACGAAACAAATTATTTTGTAACTTTAGACTCGAAATGTCGTTTTATTTGCAATGTGTCACAATCGTGAATAGTGTTGGGTCATGGTAAAATATACCTACATATTTTTCAGAATAATAATAATAATAACGCACACACTCAGAGCCCCGCACTAGGGAAACCCAAACTCATAAATAAACAAATATTTATCCCGGCCCGGGATTCAAACCCAGGACCTCTGCGTGGAAGTCGGGCATGGTAACCGTTCGGCCACTGAGGTAGATATAAAATAAATATTTTTCCGAATATTTTGCTATATTTTTCCATATTTCACAGTTGTTATCTGTCAAAAATTACTGAACTGAACTGAAAAATACTGAACGAAAACGACGGAGCCATTATAAAGATTTTTTGTCATGATTTTTTGTTTCACTGTTGTGGAATAATTTTTAATTTCGTTTTGCTCTAACTCGCTTTTAATTGTACAATGTTATTTTATAATTCACACTAAATAAAATTTACTAAAGAATATCTAAACGTAGAACATAATATGAGCCTTCGAATAAAAAAAAAACTATTTTAAATTTTTCGAATTATTACCCAACAGTAATCGTGAAAACCTAAGAACTCTATGTATTAAGGGCGTTTCACGCCTGTTGGTGGTAGTTGACACGCCTACCCCTAATAGTTAGAGTGACACTCAGAGCATTAAATCACAAACGCTGGATTACGTTCCCCTTTGTATCGATTGATGAAAAGTAACAACAAACTTATAAACAGCACAAAAAAAAAGTTTTTTTGTCGTGTTGTTTATTTCTTTTTATTTTTGGTGTGCTAATAGATGTATTTTCCTTCTTTCTTCTTTCGATCTGTATTCTGATATTTAAATTTACGGTAAACGCCATTAATGTCCATGAACGTATATTAATGTAATGAACGTAATTACAACTGTTGTGCCTCTACCATAGAGAATTGTTACTAGCGATGTGAAATATTTTACAATATTGTGTAGCAAATTATTCAGCGCTCCAGCGGTCACAAGACGAAGAAACACTTTGTATATTACAAATATTTTACGAGGTCATTAGAGAGGACTGTCATTGTGAACTCGTAACCGTACAGTGTAGTCTCGCTGCACAAGTACTGTCTTTCGTCTGTTTGGAAACACTGCTGCAAAGCAGTTTTAAACCTTTTTATTTTACAACTTTGGGTAATTTTTGGTAAAGATGTTGGCGACTCTAGTTGCGCTTGTGTTTGTTGGGAGGATGGGTAAAACTAACTGCATGAAAAACAAAAGCTCAAAACAAATGCAGCTATTATTATTATATTAGTATGTTTAAATTTTCATCGGGTTTACGGAGTAGCAAATTTATTTACTTCCATTTTCATTTATTCATATATACTAAAAATGATAATTCATAATTCATTTATTTGTGAAAATGCAGGTTCTAAAGAAGCTAACATGTACAATATAAGTATAGTTTCATTATGTCCGGCCAGACATTAGGCATACAAGTATTGGATGTATATTATATATTCACTTACATGCACTTCGACAGACTAAACTTGCCCCCGTAGCATGGCTACGCATGATAGGCGCGACGCGCGCGATGAAATTGAAATAAGCGCGCGCTATTGACTGTCTCAATCAAATCTAATTTAGATAACCTATAGGGCGCGCTTATTTCAATTTTATCGCGCGCGTCGCGATTATCATGCGTAGCCATGCTACGGGGGCAGGTCTAACTATTTTTATCTACACACATTAATTAATAAACCCTGTATGATGTGCTCAAAAACCGCAAATTACGACCAGCATAAAGATAAACTGTTTTGTTAGAACAAATATCTTTTCTGTGAAAATGTTATTATTGCTTAATAATAACATCAAATTCGATTTTATTATTACATTCAAATTTCGACTATTCTAATATCAGTCTAGATGAAGTTTTATTCGAAATGAAATGTCGATAGCAAACAACTTGTATTAATAATTATAACATGTAAATTTGTAAATATAATCAAGATTATTTGAAACGAGGTGAATGTTGTCATTAGAAATTCGTTGAATACCTATTATTTAACAATTTCATGTAAATTGAGTTCAAATGTTCCAACAATTCTCTCAATTCTGAACCAACAGAGGTATTCAATTGAGTTATTTTATTTACAACCCTAATTTGCATTCAAAATGTTCCACAATGCTTTTGTAATAATTTTCGTATTTGCGGAATATTTCCCGGGGCCTTTATCTCACAGATTTCCTCGAAAGTGGACGGGAGCCTTTAACAAATATGCCCGGGAATCATTGAAGGATTTATTGGGTGTAGGTTAAGTTGGATTTTATTTTGAATTTATGTGATAAAAGAATTTGGAAGGTGGAGGAAATCGTTTGATGTCGAATGGTTTATGACTAGAATATTATTGGTCAATATTTGTTACATGAAGGTAAAATCAATTTGCCACAAAAAAAAAACTTTATATCTATGGTAAAAAAATCAAGATATTGCTGGAGGCAAAACTCAATAATAAAAAACCTACAAATTATTATTAACTTCCTCAGTCGCTGAACTGTTACCATACTGGACTGTCAGGCAGAGGCCCCGGGTTCGATTCCCTGGCCGGGAGAAATATTTGATTGCCTTGCATTTATTTCTCTCGTGAGTTTGGGTGTAATTTGTGGTTGTCTATGTGTGTGTTCATGACACCCGCGATACAGGGTTTCCCTAGTGCTAAGAAGTGTGTATATGATTACTATTATCATATCTATTTTAGACACTCGCCTCTCCCAAGGCCTAAAAGATTAATTTTGTATTTTTAAATGGGAGAGGCGATATTTCCCGGCAATGGCACAGTCGGCTGTGGTCAGGAACTCAGGTTCACGAACCGGCGAATAATACGTGCCTATCGAGCAGGACCGCCTTCTGCATTTGTGCTGAAAGCGACACGCCACAGAAATCCAACCGCCTCAAGCTGGCAGAAAGGCTGACTGGAATTATTCCATTTGCGGACAAAACAATTGGGATTATATTATTATTAATAAAATGCTATAAAATTTGAGTTTAACAGCACTGCTGTGTAAGGCTCTTTGTGAAAAATGTTGAACACGTGGTTTTAGTTTTTAAAATTTGAAGAAAGTATTCCATCTCTAAGGGTGGCAAACTAGGGGATGAATCCGGTGTCGCGCACTTGACTTGTTGGCAAATAGATGTAATTCCACGAACTTTTAAGGTCGGTTTTTAGTACTATGTACTGAGATTACAAGCAGACGATTTAATATGATATTCAATGAAATCATTAATTGAATATCATAATGGTTTACTACCATGATATTTATTTCTTGTGAAATAACTCCTAATAGTTTGTTATAATTATTTATACATGTTAGAGGGGTTACACTGGGGAGCGGGGTGTATACGAAAGGAAATACGTCTTTACCGATTGAAGTTTATTCTCGAGTGCTAACTTCCGAGTGGTCCGTGTGGAACGCAGCGCACACGCAACAACAACAACTTCGCTTAATATTTACAATACAAAGATCGAAAATTTAGATAAAAATGACTTCAATCTGGTTGGATTCGAACCTGCATATGTATGCCAAACTAGGGCCACCGTTCTACCAATTGGGTTACAGAATGAGTTAGCACTAGCAGACCTTACGAGTTTCTCTTTGCGTTTGTTATAGATGATATATACATATAGCGGTGACCTAAGTGTTGCATAAACACGCATATTCGAGTCCTGTCAGATAGAATGAATTATTCTTTGTGTTCGATTTTTAACCGACTTCAAAAAAGGTCACGTTCTTTTGAGGTCGGTTTTTTTAGTACTCTGTACTGAGATTATTGTATTAATAATTATATTAGATTTTGTTTAATACAAGGTATTTTTATAATTAACAGTGGTTTAAGTGGTTAGTGGTTAAAGTTGCCGTTCAGTGTTAAAACTGGAACTCAAAAGACAGATTCTGTATATTTTATATATTATTTATTTATTTATTTTCAAGTTACAATAGACCCCTATTTATTTATTTACACGTATGGACCGCAACGTGGGTGTCCGATAGCCGTCCTCGGAAACGCCGGAACACGACACCCTTCGGCCAAATGTCTCCTTCATGAAGGTAGCTCTCACCATAAATGAATTAAAATTCACCTTGTAGCGGGACTCCAACTGTTCGACCCTCAGGGCAGCTTTAGCTTTCACCCGTATGTACTCCACAATATCCGCAGACTTCGTGGAGTAATGAAATCGTGAACACGTATAGCAACGTCGTCGGTACCGCTGGACACAATAGATGGTTGGGGCCAGTCGGGGCGATGCCACTAAGGTTACGCCTAGTGAACTTTTTTTGTCTTTTCCACCTTTTTGAAGCCGTCCTCGTCGCACTGGTCTACTTCTCTCGGTGGTACTGACGACACAGCTTCAGAGATGAGTCTCCGTTTTTTCTTCTTTATATATTGATATTATACCTTAATATATCAGAACCATAGGGTTGTCGTTCACTTAACTCGGTTTGCCTGAAACTGTGTTAAGAGCTTTCGTTTTAATTAAAAATAATCTTCATCATCATCATTCAGCCATACGACGCCCACTGCTGGGCATAGGCCTCCCCCAACGATCTCCACGACGATCGGTCCTGCGCTGCCCGCATCCATCGGTTTCCCGCGACCTCCACCAGATCGTCGGTCCACTGAGCGTCGTCCGGTGCGCGGTCGCCATTGAAGAACCTTTCCGCCCCAACGGCCATTGGTTCTCCTAGCTATGTGCCCCGCCCACTGCCACTTCAGCTGAGCAATTCTTCGAGCTATGTCGGTTACCTTAGTTCTCCTACGGATTTCCTCATTTCTGATTCTATCACGTAGGGAAATACCGAGCTTCGCTCTCTCCACTGCCCGCTGAGTGACCTTGAGCCTTCTTATGAAGATTATAGTGAGGGACCATGTTTCTGATCCATATGTGATCACTGGCAACACACACTGGTCAAAGACTTTCGTCTTGAGATATTGAGGTAATTTGGACGCAAAGATTTTTTGTAGTTTCCCGAACGCTGCCCATCCGAGCTGGATTCGACGAGAGATCCCTTTCTCAAAGTTGGACTCACCTAACAGGACTGTCTGCCCCAGGTATACGTAATGGTCAACAACTTCGAGTGTAATGCTCCCAATTTTATCTGGAAAAAATAATCTTAAAACCCTTCAAATTTAATTGAAGCTCATAGAATTTTGAAGAATATACCCTTGGGGTAAATACCGGTCATGTTTCGCATTAATGAATATTTCGAATTGTTAATTTATTTGAATCGCAATTTTTAAGTTTATTGAATGTCGCGTATTTGACCACCGTGATAGTCAATTATTTTTGTGAAATTACTCGACTAGTTTGTGATAATTATTAATACAAATATCCAACACCAAGAAAAAATTCTTTCGATTCAGCTGGATTCGAACCAAACGCAAATGGTGCCAGACGCTATGTACCACGGAATAAACTATCGAACCTTACGAATTTTTTTGTGCTTGGTGCAGATATTTGTTTTTCGTTTTTAACGACTATGTGCGATTTTGTTTGACGTGCGCTACGGCAAAACAGACTTACTAGAAATAATTATACGACAATCTATGAGTATAAATTTATTTTGTAACTAAAAAAGGGTCTAGAAATTATATTTTATGCTTGAATTGCACTTGAAGAGTAAAAAAGGAATTACGTCCAAAAACCGGAGTTACGAGGTTTACGAATTTAGTTCACATATTTGGACCATTCTCATTCATATGTACTAAAAACCGACATACTTGTATTACTTAGTCAATTCCCATTTAAAATAATTGAGGTAGTTTATATTAATATGATTTTTATTTATATTTACACAATATAAATAATTATTTAAATCATCATTAAGTAATTGACGAAAATGTCACTTCCATGTCGTGTACAAAGTCCATTTACAATGATACAAATTAAAATTAAATATGTTATCTGTAATAAATAAACTAATATATATTATTTTACGATAATACATAGAATAAAGTTTCTAAAAAACACTAAATAATTGCAACATAAATAAAATATAGGATTCAAAATATCAACACAGTTTCTGTCAACACAGTTTCTGAACAATTACAAACAACGAACCTTAGAGGATGGACAAAAATAAAGGAATAGTCTAAGCAACAAATACAATGCCATCTTGAAACTTTTTGACAGTTTGCCACTTCCGTGGCGCACTGACCTATAAGGTACGATTTTTTCAAAAAATAGCCTGCTAATGCCATGGAGGCGACACAATTACCATGGATTTGTGTCACTTCGGTGGAGGCGTTTTTTCTTTTTACCTTTTTGTCATGAAAACTACAGTGATAATAGCTAGATTCTTAAGTGAAACATATTGTAGGATACGGTACCTTTCTTTTGAGATTACTTTGAATCATATCAGAAAACATTTTTTATTATTATTTTAAGTCCGTTTTTGAGACTGGCCCACTTATGCATTTCGTAAGAAAGAAACACAACAAAAAAAATTAGTATAGTACAGTAAGCTAGTCGAAATACTTATTCTACGCAGACAAAGTCGCGGGCACCAGGTAGTAAATACATAAATAATAAGTTAAATACACCATGCCCATTAACTAGGGGGGAACTTCCCAAATCAGTCATGCTAAAACTAGTTTAGGAAAGTTCGTGTAACAGAACTGCATGAATGTGGGTCGGGTGTTAACGATGAGTCAGCAAGACCAGACAATATGTTCTTACAGAGTTTATTAAACTAGTTACCCAGCACTATGAAGGCTTGCCACAATAACAACAACAGACACATGTGTAGTTAACATTAGGACATGCAATAAAAAAGGAATAACTGCAGTCGAAAGAATAAATTGGTGGTTTCGATGTTTTAGAGTTGTAACACGTCCATTTTAACTATTATCACTACAGCATTAGTTTGGTACTAGTTATTAATAGTATTGTACTTTGACATTCATACACTTCTGTTATCATAAGCCGTGGTTGATTCAAATTAATTTATTCTCAGTCCAATTAGTTCATATTTGTTAGTAACAATCTTATAAGCTAACTTAGTAGAAACAAGAAGAACAATTATAATACATTAAATTAAATTACATTATTATTATAAGTGCATTATTATATGTTCACGTGCAACTCCGTGAACCTATAGAAAACAGCAGAGTCCATTCTTCCTGATATCATCCTCAGGACACCATTGGTGCTCCTACGCAATCGCAACATCTGTGACGCACTTTTTTTGACGCATCCGCAAACATGCCAGAGGCATTGCAAAAGCGAGGAAGCTTCAACAGAACCCTAAAGATGTTATTATATATTACACGTAAGGCGTTGTACGCTCGCTGTGTGAAGTTGGTCCACAGTGCACCTGTATAAAAATTCTGGCAGTAAGGTATGAAAATAGTTATTTTTACTGCCTCTGTGGCCGAATGGTTACTATCAGCCGGACTGCCATGCAGAGGTCATAGGTTCCATTCCCGGGTCGGGAGAAATATTTGTATGGCCTACATTCATTTCTCTCGTGAGTTTGTGTGTAATTTGTGGTTGTCTATGTGTGTGTCCATAGCACCCGCGACACAGGTTTTTCCTATGTTTGGCTATGTTGAGTGTGTGCGTTATTATTATTATTAACATTTACAGAGCACCTAGGAAACCTCTGAACCAACATGTTACCGCGTACCGACAATGCCCTGCGCTCCCTCTCAACATCATCATCTCCAAGATTTTCACCAATAATGTGACCTAGGTAGAAGAAGCGGTGGAATACTATTTAAGTCTATTTAAGTCTAGGTTTAATGGTTTGACCTACCGCTCAAGCAGAGGCCGTGGTTTCGAAATCGGGTTTCCACCTCTGCGTTTCTCGAAACTTATATGAGAAATTCAATTTGAAATTTATCATGAGCTTTTCGGTGAAAGAAGACATCCTGATAAAACCTGCACGTCGAAGAAGTTCACGATCCTCGGAAAACGTGTTTTTTTATGATACGAAGTAACGGGACGAATTCAATATCACAATTTATATAGCGTCATCTCTTGTCAACCTCCGGTAGCTGTAACGTTCAATTACTTCGGAGGAATTTTTTTTTGTGTTCACTTTTTGTGTTGATAATTATAACAGTGGTGTAATTTCACAAAAAAAATTGAATATCAATTCAATACAAATTTAATTACATTTAATAGCGACGTCTCTAGCCAGGGCTGTAGCTGTAAAGTTACCTAACTGAGTGACGAAGTACTTTCGTAGATTTCTCATAGATGGCGCTACGGCTAAAAAGTCGTTGAAAACCAAATCCGTTAACAAGCACATAGAAAAATTCGTGAGGCTGGTTCGTTTCGTGGCTTAGTTGGCATAGCGTCTGGCACGGTTTGCTAGAAGACGTCGGTTCGAATCCAGCCGGATCGAAGTGTTTGTATTAATAATTACAACAATTTACTGGAGTTATTTAATACAAAAATATTTGAATATCAAGTCAATACAAATTGATTCATAATATTAATTACAACCAATAGATATTGATAGATATTGTTTTCTATTTTGACAATTATTATTAATAAATCATTCCTAGGTGTCAAAATCACTATGCTATAAAAATTCGACTATAAAACGTTTATAAATAAATACAAAACGATTTCATTGCCTAAGGCGCTTACCTATGGCCGGTATGATGGGTATGGGAATAGTACCCAGGACCGTAGCCAGGATCAACTTGAGTTAAGAAATAATGTTCACTGAATAATACCATCTCTCATCTCTATTTGGAAAAAAAATCATACCAAAAAGAATACAGTGACAACCCTGAAAAGAGTTTAGACAGAGTGGCAAGAGCGGTTTGATTAGACCATGTACTAATGTAAATTAAATAATAGGGGTTAAAGTATGAAATTGCCGATTTGTACTGAAAATATAAATTGTTTATTTTTTAAATTTTTAACAAATTTATTTAATCAAAATAG
>NW_020653731.1:1613819-1648063 GCF_003589595.1 Hyposmocoma kahamanoa
TAACTACTTGGTAAGCTATAAATTTTACTTCAGTTTACTTTTCAAGTAAATTCGAAATGTTCCTGATTCTTGTCTTTAGGTGTATATCTAAATCTCCTCGAGATATCAATAAGTTGAAAGTAGACGGTAAATGTAACTTTGTATTCTCTAATCTCAACGGATTCAAAACCCATTAAAATCACTGAAATATCATCCCGTCCTCCTTTGTAGGTCAAATGGTTTACTTTTCGAGAATGATATCATCTGAAGTTACAGAATTGAATGGGCGAAAATTTTCTTTGATATATTGCTGTATTTAGAAACCGATAACTTTTAGAACAAATCGATGGAAATTAAAAAAAGAAATATGCTTTTTGAATATTCTGGTCAAAGAAGGCTTGAAAAATCATTTAACAATAATCATTTCACAAAGTTAACTGACAATGTAAAAACTTTAATAATGAAATAAATAATCATTTATTCACTGTTAACAGGTTAAGTGGGTAGGACGACAATGAATTTGGCCGACGTAAATCGGAGTGGCGGAAATTTGTTTTATTTTAATGAAGTGTCTGCTTCCTTGTTAATTTATTTACTACATTTCAATACAACATTTTCGTACAATTGAAATTAATTACGTTTCTGTTTATATCCAATTTATATTAGATTCAAATTAAGATTTCCATTTATTTTTACGTAATTGTTTATTGCCTCGATCAGATTATGCTATGGTAGAAACAAGTTTGAGAAAGAAACTATTAAAAGGAGGATTCAGCTTGGCTGGACAGCGTATGGAAAACTCTGGTCGGTTTTTTGTCACTCATACTACAAAGTTTGAAAATAAAGGTTTTATGATATACGGAGCCGACACTTGAACACTCATGATACGGTTAGTCCTCGAGTTAATAATAATAATAATAACGCGCACACTCAACATAACCCCCACTACACTACACATAGACAACCACAAATTACACCCAAACTCACGAGATAAATAAATGCAGGCCATACAAATATTTCTCCCGGCCCGGGAATCCAACCTAAGACCTCTGCGTGGCAGTCCGGCCACGGAGTATGTTATAAGTCGCTCAGCGAGCTGTGCTCGGAGTTTCTCTGAAGGATAAGATTCGAAATGGGGTTATCCGTCAGAGAACCGAGGTCGTCGACATAGCTGGTAGAATAAGCTGAAGTGCTGCCACCGGTTCTTCAACAGATATCTGTTGAAGAACCTGTAACCAGTAAGGAAAACCAGTTCTTGAGTCGACACCTCGGCTCGTCAAACGCAGTTTTAGTTTTAACATACCCAGAGACGGGACAAACAACTCGTGCACCTAGTGTTAATGCAACACGCCTCTCCATTGTGCCACTCAAATTTGAGGGACAATACCGCTATGCCTGTCACCCTGAGGTATAAGTTGACATGTCTCATGTACCTGTAACTTCACCAGCACGCTTATCCTTCAAAACTTAATTTGTAAGAGGGTCTCTGGCCAAATGGCATCCTATAAATTAAGTGACGTGACGTGAGTGACCATCTGCGAAAGGCTGCTGGCAGCACATGGACACGAAAAGCTGATAACCAGGCGAAATGGTGCATATTTAGGCCTATACCCAGCAATGGACTGCTATATGTAATATATAATTGTTTTTATAGACGTTCTTTAAGTTGATTGATTCGAAGTAATAGGGCTTCTTGTAAAAGAGGTCGTCCAGGGAAATACTGCCACCTTACTTACTCTGCCGCCAAGCGGTAATGTGAGTATTACTGCGTTCCGGATTTGAAGGGTAAGGATGCTGGCGAAATTACATGGAAATTACAGGTACATGGACTTTTCAACTCAGGTTGACAGGCATAGCGGCAGTGCTCCTCAGATCTTTGCGATTTAAAACTCTGCGTGGCACTGCAACTGACATAGACAGGCGTGTCATTTACCACAAGGCCCACGACTTGTTCGTCATAAAAAAAAAGAATATTTTTAGTAACAGTACTTATATTCCAGTTAAAATACAAGTTCAAACGTAAAAAAACCGTTGAAAATAAATATAAAGGTTGATTTAAATAATCTTTTAATTAAATTAATTAAATTTATTGCATGTCAGAATGTTTCACCATTATGATATTAAATTATTTTTATGTGAAATTACTCCACTAGTTTGTTATAACTATTAATATCGAACTCTTAGAAAAAAATAATCCTTCGATACGGCTGGATTTGAATCAACGTATTCTAGCAAATCGTGCCAGACATTAAACTAACTAAGTCACGGAACGAACCAGAGAACCTTACAAATTTTTCTATGAGCTTTAGTGTTGGGTAGAACATGAAATTAACATGATTTTGAGGGAGTACCGCATTTGAAACAATGAGGCGGTACAATGTCCTACTTCAAATGAGGCGAGGTAGTGTAAGAATGTTTGCACCTACGGCAATGGCTCAACAGACAGGGAATATTAAGTACATTTTCATAAATGGATGGTATCACGCAATTGGATGACTTAAGTGTTATGATATAGTATAAATAAATGGTAATTTTATTTAGTACTGTAGTAGTATGATCATATGATGTAAAATCAGCTAAAAAGCAGGTAGTGCAGGACCAATCGTTGTTGCATTTATTGAATTCGAAGCGAATTTTTTATGACATGAGGTATTGTGACAAACTAACCAAGCGAGTGGTACAAACGAGTTGCCTCATATATAAGTAACTATAAACTGATGTGCTTGTTGCAGATCTTAGTATTTCGCCATCTGTGAGAAACCTATTTCTCATAAACTTTTAGTGTTGTTCTAACACCTGAAAAATATATGCCATATTGATTTCTCGTTAAAAACCAAAAGACGCCGCCACAGACGAATTTACGATCTGCGCACATGTTTAGTGGATACATTAATAATAACGGAGGTGGTAAAATTAAATTGAAGAATATAATCCTATTCATCCTTAAACAAGAGCATGCAAATATACAATATATTACGAAATTGGGTCGGCTAATATAACATACATGCATTATATATTGAAAATGAACCTATTTCTTTGGATCTAAATCGTGGAGGTATATTTGCACTGATTTAAACTATCATGATTTTCACACATAATTTGATATTAAATTCGGGACGTAATGATGTACAAAAACATATTTTATTTACCCCGACATTTCGGACGTATTGCAACGTCCAAGGTCTCGAAGGGACTGAAGAGGCGGGTGTCAACATCTTCTAGCCGTGCGAGTTTTTCTAACTACCCGCACTTGGTCTTCATTATTTATTTGTGTACTAGGGTTGTGACTAGACCGACACACAACAATCACGATATCCGGCGACTCGTCGGGCGATACTTGATGTCCATTAATTACGATTAAATCACGAATTTAAATCAAAATATAGGTATATTTGTTTTTTCAAACAAACCAACGTTTCGGGCCTTTTATAGATCCCATGGTCACGGCTGAGTCAGATGGTAAAGTTATCAACCAATTATGTCCAATATTAATGCAAACCACCCTATTCTGCACTATAGTTACAACAGTATTTGAGTAATTTAAATACTTTGGATGGTCGTCTTATTAGACGCAGGAGTAATATTTAAAAGTATTTTTAAGTCATGTTGAAATTTGGTTTATCAGTCTTACATGGCCTTAATCATTCTTCAATACGAAACGTTTTAGGTTTTTGTTACATTTGTTATTCAGTATGCGTCACACAAAAATCTCCTTCAGATGAGATGGTACGTGATGATAAGGTTGATGACGTTGCACACTTGGAATGTAATTGTTCTGTTCACCCTTGTAACAAGGGCACATAAGATAAAATGGAAAACAAGCACGATTGTAATTCTTTAAGATAGGACTCACCAATATCCAAAGTCGCAACAGCATCTTGCACCAATCGATACGTGTCTCCGTTAATCCTCAGGAAGTCCACGCACCCTAGCAGTCCGTCCGACAAACCAAGCTTGCTTTGAAGACCTGTGGTGTTGCCAGCCCCACCCACCCAGACTGGTTCTCGGAAGGTCATCCGGGAGAAAAGACCCTGAGGACAAGGAGAATTTATTTATATTTTAGGTGTGCGTCTTGCAGAGATCACTTAGCAGCATTCTACTTTTGGCAGTTAGTCGGTGATGATTTTATACCGATTTATCGGATATCGAAGTTATAACAGGTAAAAGAACTAATATTAATTGCTATTTCGGTTACTACTCTAGCGAACCATAAAGTTTTTAATGCCTGGGTCTGTCATTTAAAAAAAATAAACAACTTCAATAATACGTCACGACAATCGTGTGTGTTATTGTTTGGGCTGGTGATTTCGGTGTTTATTTATTGAAAACATGCCGTAAGTAGCATTTTTTAAGTTTACCCTGAATATAAATGTTTATAAACTATACTTTAAGGAGTAATTTCATGGTAAACGTTAGAACCACTCAAACGGAATATTATCATATTTATCCAAGTACACCAAAAATTTCATTCGTACTTTTTAAGTGCAGGATTTGCGGTGTATTACTGCATTGTATTTGAGATGTTTTTGTTGGTAGTACGGAGGGTATTTATTTAACAATGCAGAGTAATAATTTTTATTTATTAAAACATGTATTTAAACTGAATGCTTTTCTAATTTGCGAAACCAAATAGCCGCGATTTTGCGGTAGGAGGAGCGCATCGCGTGAGCGGTTATATGAAATTCATTTATTTGTGAAAACACAGGTTTATAACATGGTCATAAAAGTCTGAACTTTCGTCCGATGTCGGATTTGAGCGTTTCGAATACACGTTCCGAAATTTAAATGTAATTTCGTCCGATAATGTTTACGGGCATAATAACATTTAACCACGAAGCTGATGAACCATTTTTTTTATCTAACAGGGTGATTATTATCCCATATACGCCCTAAGGTTGGGTATAGTTACCACCGCTTTGGCTTAATGCGTGTAAGGGCTCACGCGTTTTATTAAATTTATCATGCAGGTTTCATAACGATACTATTTTTAATAAAACTACACATGATTCAGAAATCGCATCTTGAGAATTAGACTTTTTGTGGAATATGCAAAATATGACTTTAAGTTGTGACGTTTTTACATTTTTCATGCACCTGATGGTAAGCTACACGCCTGTCCATAACAGTTGCAGTGCCACTCAGAGCTTTAAATCGAAAAGATCTGAAGGGCACTGCCATTACGCCCGTCGCCCTGGGACATAAGTTGACAAGTCCTTTTTTTATTTGATATTGTTTAGTATTGTGTATAAGTTTTTCTTTTAATTGCTGTATCTCCTCCTATTACAGTAGGTATGTCCCGTTCTAGATCTTAGGGAAAGAGGGAATGGCTGAAAACCAGTGTTGAGCAAGGCTTACGGAGCTGAGCCAATAAGAAGCTGAGCCTTTTGCCTCAGACCTTTATATAAAATTTTTATACATTATGTTTTTGTATCGTTATTGAGACAATAAATCTTTTTATTATTATTAAGTCTCCACGTGCTTGTAATTCCACTAGCACCCTTCCCTTCATAACCGCAACACAGTAAGGAACCCGACACACAGGAGGAGAAAGTTTTCGCGCGGCGGCCACGCGGTCGAAGAGCGGACTCCGCTCGGCGACCGCGTGGCATAAGACAAGCTAGTGCCTTCCAGCTAAAAGCTAAATAAATAGAGCATATTTTGCCATGACAGTTCGATCTCTGAACACGTGCACGCGGTCGGCTCCGCTCTTCGACTACGCGGGGTGAGAGCGACGAAATTCGTGTCGTATAAACGCGCCCTTATGCTGACATTACTGCTTATTCTCTGAAGTACCAAAGGTAATGGCCTTGTTATTCCTTGAAAATAATGACGAAACGTTAAGCTTTTTAACCTGAAAAAATGTTTACTAAGCTTTCTGGTTGTCATTAGACCTGACAAGAATTAAGTTTCTATCTTTTCCACCACTTAAGCAAGACGTTTAACCTTGTCAAGATTAAGCCGCTTTAATTATAAAAGAAAGGCCTCTTAGGTAGGTATTAAATGAATAAGTCGCGTTGTAAAAATTTAATGATAATTACTGGGAACAAAAATGGGTCCATCGCAAGCCGGATTTACATTTGTCTGACGTGTCGTGTCGTGACGCATCATTACGTACATTTAATATGGTTAGATTTATATTAGTGTGTCACAAACTGACTTGACGGCTTGTGTTGTGTTTATGAAACCGATACCGTTCTGACGCGTCACACAAATGTAAATGTGGCTTAATCATCATTTTTGTCGCCGACAGCGTGACGCGTATGTCTTTGCAGAAGCAGATTCAACACTAAATATGGCGTTGACATATTGACGTGAGAGTGGAATTTCTAAGGAATATGAAAGAGACCCATGTAGTGAATCTGTACCATTCAAGCTTTAATGGCTCGATTCCAGATTAAAAACCTGAACTGAAATGTGATTTCAACTCGTTTTACGGTATAAACTCATTTTGTTAATTTTTTGAATTAGGTCACTTTAATGTACTGCCTCCGTGGCCGAACGGTTACCATACTGAGCTGACACGCAAGGTCCCGGGTTTGGATTTGTATTTCTCTGAGTCAGTTTGGGTGTAATTTGTGATAGTCTATGTATTTGTCCATGGCACCCGCGATACAGGGTCTCCGTGGTGTGGGGCTATGAATGTGTGCGTTATTTATTTATTCTAAAGGTGGGAATCAAACTTAGGACCTCCTACAAAGCAACCGTTATCAACTATCACTGCTGTAGTGTAACAATAGCTTTAAATTGATTATGTTTTATGCATGTATAGATTTATGATTTGTGATGCAGACTTAAAATTCAGCAGGTTGATGTCCACGGAAATAGGAAAAACGCGACAATTTCCGGAAAGACCCTTTTTTCACTGAAAAATAAAATCTGAAACCGCTCGTAGTCTTTATTTACTTAGACTTTATTTATTTAGACTGGATTTTCATGTAAATTGTAATTGTAAACCAAGCTAACCTAGAAATAGTGTTAGCATTGCACAACTTACATAAAATCTTTTTTTAAAGGTAAAATGCGTATTAGACCTCGAGGTCGACGATGGAGCATGCACACCAATATATACAGGTTATTGGTATATACTCCGTCCAACTTAGAGGATGGAAAAAAATAAAGGAAAGGAGCTGCCCTGTCTGCAGAATAAACGTCCCTACTTAAACCAAAAATGTCCACCACAAATGGCGGATTTAGTGTTGTACCATAATCATAGATAAATTACTATCGACATTCAAATGTATGGCTTGAATGTTGAAGCTGTTTTTTATGTTTGCAAATTTGTGTAGTTTACTGTAATCACTAGGCTATTATTACTAGGCAAGTAATGAGCCATTTTAATTTTATAAATTTAATTTAAATTAATTTCTTTTTTTATTTACCAATACATGTAACGATGTGATTTCATTATCATATAATCTAGTTACATTCAAAGTTCTATTAAAATTTGACTCTACAAAATGGAGCGAACAAACAAAGATGGTATTTGATTCAATGTTTATGTCCGGTATGTTTAGTCCTATAATTTCCAACCATTCTTTCTTTCTTTTTTCATTTGTAAGTAATCTTTAAAAATAATAAGAATGAAATAATAAAAACCTCGTAGTGAATTGTTTTAATAACAGAATATCGATAATATGTCTGCTGACAAAAACAACACTATCTCAAAATAATCGTTACAAACAATCATCAAAATATACTAATAAACAGGCAATATAAAGTAAATAAAGCGAAATTCGACAAGACTTAGAATAAACTACTTAAATGAGTTTAAATACATGAGATATTTGGGCTATTGTATGATTTATAGACAAAAAATAACATATGTCGGTGTAATGTAAAATTCGGTTGATTTCAGCCTTTTCTGCTGCCGCACCCCTTAATGCCGCAACGACGCATTTTAATCAATACTTAATTGTTCTCACTATCAATGTTTTTGTCCAAATCATTGCAATTCATGCGAATAGTTCATGAAAACATTTGGCCAAACATTGGTTTTGACATTTGATGTAACCGGAGACGGTTATCAAAGGGTACTCCAAAAATGGTAAAATGAGGACAGTTGGCATTTAAGATGACGTTACATATTTTCGATACCCGTGTTTGACATAAATCAATGTAGTGCTATCTCTTTTGGCTTACGACGGCACGCAGTGGTTAAACTCACAATAAAACGTTTATGTTTTCAACGTCTAAATGCATCATATACATATAACGTCTGATTTGTATATGATAATTATATACATGTCCTTTGGTTTCCATAGTCTTATACGTCCAACCGTTCATTTAACTTTTGACAGCTCGAATTCTAATCAATTAGTGATGTACTAATGCATTTCCGATTCGATTTTTCTACAACAATCGATTTTGTTTATGAAGAATTTTAAATCGTGAACGTGAGCGTGTTCAAAAATAAAGATATTGCCTGATTGGGATCGTGATGTTGCGTTTGACAATTTGTGTACTCAAGAATTAATAATTAAAGTTAATGAGGATTCAAGTGATGATTCTCGTTCATATGGAGAAGAATCCGACGGTTCATTATAATAACAAGAAAAAAATATTATAATTATTTATAATTTATTTCATTTCATTATAATGTATTAGACGGGCCAAAATTTAACAACTTGAATAACCTTCGATACATAATCCGTTGGTTCGATAAATATTGGAGCTAAAGAGCACGTCGCTTCACTAAAATGATAAAATAAAATAGTCCAGGAAGTATTGCATTTTTGTGTATGGTTTTATGTCAATAATTACGGAACTTAGGAGGCATGCACATGTCAAAAGTTAAATAATGGTTGGACTGAGTGAGTATAATACTAAAAACCTCGCAACACTATATTACTAACATCATAAACAAAAATTTTTGTTCCATGACTTTCAATAATTCATAAAATTCTACAACCACACAAAAATTAACATTTTTAAATACGCCGCTCTAAATGGCAGTAACTCTGTGCGGTAGCGTGAATACTAGTCCGATGCAAAACGCAGAGACAGAAGTGGAGGTCGGGGAGGACGCTTGAAAATTTGAACTTACTACTGAATACAGATCTAAAAAGTGTCATATACTTATTATAATGAAAAACTTTAAAGTTTATTTTTGGTAAATTTATTAAGAAAATCTCAGTAATAAATGTCATCAAAAAGCGTCTACGTCTACATCTACGTCTGCTGAGGTAAATTATAAAGGTGAAGAAGGTTTTAAAATCTCTTATCATAATAGATATAATTATAATAAGAGATTAGCTAGTGGCATCTATAATAATCTCTTATTCTAATAGATGCCACTAGCGGCTCAGAATGCCGAAAAATCCAGTACAAAGATAAAATCATTATGTTTTGCAAAGTTTTAGAATAAAAGTTGTTATGTTGTTAGCAATACGGTCCTGTGTAATTTGTGGTTGTCTGTGTGTGTCCATGGCATCCGCCACACAGTGTTTCCCTAGTGCTATGCTATGAGTGTGTTGCGTTATTGTAACCAAAAGTTTGATTATTTTATAAAAACAAATCTAATAAAAATAACCTATGTATAAGTGCCGGCAATCGTTTTATGTAAGTTGATTGTAGATAAATTGTACTTAGATGCTGTAAATTACGTGCTTACTTTTAAGTTAAGTAAACTCTTGACACGGATCTATGGAATTTACATTAAAAATGACAAATTGTTTTTCAAAACAAAGCAGATATTCTATATCACAACAAAAATAACGTGTACAATATACAATGAATATAGACGCATATCGCTGGGTTATGCCAATAAAGCAATTAAAAAAATACTTTTTGAGATAAGAGGGTTATCCAATTTAGTGGCCCTTCTAATATCCTATACTTTCCCCTAATAATAATAATTTATTTCCAATCAGAATGGTATTGATCTTATGATAAGTCCATACAAAGACTGATGTGACAACGTGTTTTACAATTGTGAGAGAGCGGAACCTGTACTAAAATACCCCTTGTTACAGTATTCCGATCTATCGTATATATTAATATAATAATTACCATTAGGTAATTTGAAATAAACTAATTAGTACTGCAGTCTTATCTCTGCTTGGGATTTTTCATCATTTTCATCAGAGGAAATACTAGTGATACGGTTTTAGTTTTCACGATATTTTGAAACGGTTACATTACGCTTCATGGTTACGGATTGACTGGCCATGACAGTTATATGAACAGACATATCTGTCTACCCTCTTTATCTGTCACCGATTACCTTCATCTCGATTACAAGTGAGTGACAATGGTAACGCCACAAGTAAGCGAGATGAAGGTAGTCGTCGATAGTTCTTAAAATTGTCATCTGCCACTGGTCAGTCAACCCGTGACCGTGGAACGTGTAACTGTTTCGAAATATCAGGAAAATAAAAAGAAATCATACCATGGTAAGAAACCTGTAATTAGCGATAATCATTCAGTGAATAACTATTTTTTAGCCATCGAGTATATAACCAGAAATAGAGACTAAATATGTTTGAAAACTATTCTGCCAAATCATTACGGTGACAACTGCGCTCCGATTGGCCAGCCCGAATTCGAAACAATTGATGGGTATCGTAAATTGTTTCACTTCAAAACGACCAGTTTAACTTGAGCTATAATGGACAAAAATGGAAAAATTACTTATTTAATATTTAATTACCGACGAAATGCGATTCCGTTTATTTTGTAATTAGATGTTTTGCGGTTTTTTCCACACCACCGAATGGAACAGCCCCCATTGTTAGAAATATTGTCTTTATTACAATAAATACAGAATATGTTTGGAATACACGGAGACGTACACAGGTCAGTTTTTGGCTCTGTACTATTTGATCTTTCTAATTTGTGATTCCAGAGCGAACGAGAGTTGATATTTAAAAGTGATATAAGGCCCACTTGCCCGATGAGTTGCCAGGGATAGATGACCCTTATTTCGTCTCTATTTCTGGTTATATACTCGATGTTTTTAGTACTTCTCTGGGTCACATAAACTTAATACACAAATATTCAATAGCAGTTTGTGTTTTGTTGCGTAATACGATCGCTTCCGAGCGCAGTGAATTGCCTGTGTGCATTGTTGCATTGTTTGAGATACGGATAGTGTTACATTATGATGTTTTGTTTCGTTGTTATATCTATATGTATATAAGTTTATCAGTTTGTCGGTTTAATTTTTGTTTTTTTAAAGTATATTTAGGACAGTAGGTTAAAAATTAGTTAATTTTAAAAGTGCAGATATTTTTTTTTTCAAATGTATAACTATTACAACCTGGACAGAATGACTCTCAACCCTTGGTATGGTATGGGCCGGGCACTGATGTGTGACGCCACATGTGCCGACACAATTGCCCCATTCAATCTCCAGCATACTAGCCAGAGGGCTGGCTCCGCAGCTGAGCTGGCGGAAAGAATAAAAAGTAATAAGTACCAGGATCTCGGCTTCGACTACCTAGTTACAGCCTTTAGAGTGGAAACCCTTGGCCCATGGGGTCCCAGTGCCCTTCATCTGTACAAAATTTTATCCAAAAAATTAATAGATTGTTTGGAAAGCCCAAGGGCCGGCAAGCACCTTGCCCAATGCATTAGCATAAGAATACAAAGGGGGAACGCTGCCAATATCATGGGCACATTGCCGCGGCGACCCAATTTTATTCATATAATTAAAAAATCCTAGTTTTACTTGTGTTTAAGCTTTTATTGTCGTTTTTACCTTACCTGTACATTATTAAAATAAAAATAACACTATAATCCTGAATAAATGTAAGTTAATAATGACACAAATGTATACAGCGAATATAGAGGAAAATGTGTGCATATTTCAACTAAATCGAGGACGTCCTCAAATAAGGCTATATCTAAACCCTGAATGAACGGGCGTGAGTAGAAACACTGATGTCAGTGGAGGAACAGAAAGAATTATATGTCGGAAGGGTAGCGGGTAGTGGTCGATAGTTTCCTCCTACCCCAATGGGAGACTACGCGCTGGTGTGCATTAGCATGTACCTATTTGGTTGTCCAAAAATTCCGTGCGGTATCAAAGTACAAATGAAAAGGATTAAAAAATAAAGGCAAATCGTAAAGTTTTCGAAAACACATGAAATTGCAACGAAATGTGGCTAACCGTAAGACGCCTCGCAAACATGTACCTATCTTGTGTTGAATACAAACAACCGGCAAATAGAAGTGAATATTCTATTTCTATACAATTGCGGTTGCCGCAACCGACGGCTGTGTCAATTTCATTTCGACTAAGCTACATTAAAGAGTGAGTTACTGAAAAACAAACACAGATTATACCGACAAAATTAATCAAATTTAGCAAACAAGAGTTTATTCAAACTAAAATTCTACGGAAAGAAACTGTACTTCCGAACAATATACGCACTATAAAAGGGATTTCGTCTACACCGTACAAAACCAGTTTAATTTATATCATTACTTATAGATTAACTTTTTAACTATCAATTTTAATGAAAATATCTACTACGTTCGGCCCGCCTGCCGGTGACGCTTCGCGGGAGCTTTAAAATTGACTCCGTTTTGACAATTATTTATCGAGCTTGACTACAAGGTTCTTTTTTTGTAATATCAAGTAACGGAACGAAGAAGCCGTGCGCCTGATGGTAAACTACACGCCTGTCCATAACAGTTGCAGTGCCATTCAGATCATTAAATCGCAAAGATCTGAGGGGCATTGCCACTGCGCCCATCACCCTGAGACATAAGTGGACAAGTCCTATGCGCCTGTAATTTCACCAGCACCCTTACCCTTCTAAACCGGAACACAGTAATGCTCACATTACTGCTTGGCGGCAGAAATAGGTAACGTGGCAGTACTTTCCTGGACGAACTCTTGTACAAGGAGCTCTACTGCTACTAAACCACGCAGGAGTTTAGTGGTCACCACTCAATGAGGAAACTGTACATCCTTTTTGCAGTACTAAAGCTACACAAGTCCCTTCCTTATAACCCTCTGCTTATGTCTCGTAGACGGAAAAACATTTTAGTACCTCAACCAATTTCTAAATCTGTATTCGCCAAAAGGCATCGGCTCATTCATATAACACTGTTAACAAAAAAAGAAATATTTGCCATTTAAACTTGTACAATTTAAAAAAGCGTTGACAAATTGGCTGTCGACACTTAATTTTGGAGAAATGGAGAACATAATCGCTACTAACACACATTACTCTCCCAGGAATAAAAACATAAGTTTTCTTATTTTTTTTACTTATGCTGTTTGTACATTTATTATATTGTGCGTTTCTATATGTTTCTATATAGAATTTCTATAGTTTTGTCTCCTCTATATAGTTTCTCCACCAAAAAAATTTTTAGTCTGTAATAATAATAAATAGATAATCTTTATATGAAAGGTAAGTAAATTACAATTCCTCATATTCATTAATACTCATTCGTAAGCCAGGTTCTTCTGAGAGGAATGTACAATAAATTGAAGATATTGGTAAATAAACATTTGTATACATTTGTTATTTGTAACAATTGTAATTTATTTAAGTTTAAACCAACGTTTACTTTACATTTATCACGAATCAACATTTTTGTAGATTCGTTAAGCTTAGCATATCGTATCATCTTTGTTAACTTGTATAATTAGTGCAATTCGTTTTGTAACTTAGGTATTAATAGTTTGTTTCATACAACTAAAAGATAACGGAAGAGCGAGACTTCCTGTCACAGGTGGATGACACCTACTAGGAAGTCCCAACATTGTGTAAAAACAACTTAAAGAAACAGAAATAAATTTTTCATTTTTTTTTTCATTTTTCAGGAGAAATCTGGAGAGAAACGACGGCACAGATACAAAATTTAATGAACTAATTTGAAATTATTTGATCGAGACTGTGCCTATAACAGTGTGAAATGAAAGGAAAGTTCGACTTTGTTTGATTGTCCAACCATTAGGGCAGAAAAGTTTCGAGAAAGGGGGTCATGGTGTGAAATCGATCTTTCTGAAACATTACCTCGGTGTTGAGGCAATTATGCAAAACTGAAATTGGACGCCGGCGCCTGCGGCGTGATAATTCAGGGACATGGTGAAAGTTATTAGCGAACTATGTTCCAATATAGGATGAAATATAAAACCATGATGGTTGTACTTGAGAGGGCTATGTACAAAAACATGCTGTTATCTACAGCCCCTTACCACTTTACGATATTGTCGCGGCCTTGGTATACCTAATCAAGCCAAATGCGACCATAACGACATGTCAAATATACTTTTATAATAGGAAAATCATAAAAACAATACGAAATACATAAAAGAAATTATTTTTTAACCGACTCCAAAAAAAGGAGGACGTACCCGATTCGACTGAAAGTTTTTTCTTTTTTGTATGATTATTCCTGATTGACTGTGATTTTGATGATTCTTTTTTTTTTGTTGGAAAGAGGGTACTTCAATATTGATCCCATTTAAATTTGAAGAAAATATTCGCGCATTTTTCGGTAACCGATCTCAGTAAATCTTGGCAAATAGATGTGATTCCACGAACTTATGAGGTCGGTTTTTTTAGTACACCGTACTGAGTTTATTTCAGACACAAAGATGGGACAAACAAGTCGCGTGACTGGTGGAAAGCGACACGCCTGTCTAAAGCAGTTGCGGTGCCACTTAGCTCTTTAAATCGCAAAGATCTGAAGTGGACTGCCACTGCGCCCGTCACCCTGAGACTTAAGTCGATAAGTCCCATGTGCCTGTAATTTCACCAGCACCCTTGCCCTTCAAAACCGGAACACAGTAATGCTTATATCACTGCTTGGCGGCAGAAATAGATACGGTGGCAGTACTTCCCTGGACGAACTCTTTCACGAGAAACTCTCCTGCTACTAAATTTTTTTAAATTTTAAAGATTATTTGCCAAGGAAATTGCCAAGACCTGAGGGGCAATGCCACTGCGTCCGTTACCCTGCGCCATCTAGATCTAAGACGGGATTTTGATCTTTTCCATAGTTACGATGTACGTAGAGATTATAATAATTACGCACACACTCAACATAGCCCCGCACTGGGGAAACCCTGTGTCGCGGGTGCTATGGACACATACATAGATAACCACAAATTACACCCAAACTCACGAGAGAAATAAATGTAGGCCATTCAAATATTTCTCCTGGCCCGGGAATCGAACCTGGGACCCCTGCGTGGCAGTCCGGCATGGTAACCGTCCGGCCACAGAGGCAGTTAGATTAGCAGACCTCTTGAGTTGTATTTGACGGTTTGCAGATTTTAACGTCATACAAATAAACGCTTTCTACTCATTGTCTAACACTGATTTGTAAATGTAAGCCAATTTGTTACCTTATACCTGTTATCAAGAATGTTCATTATGGCATAAACGCATTTACACTGTTCTTACAAAGTAACGCATAGTCATCGCTTTGATGAATGGCATTTTATACCTTAATTGCTTTTTTTTAGTGAAAACGTGTTCAAAGATTGATCGTTAAAATGATTGATAACAGCATCGAGAGCGAAGCAAAAAGCCTTCATAAAGATACTAGGTACTAGTCCCGGATTCACTTCACGAGCACTTAATTGATATTTTTACGTTAGAATATATTCAATGCCAAATTACCCCTGGTTAATGGCAATTTTTAATGTTATGCAACTGTCTTTTCCGTGATAAACGAAATAACAACATTCATTTGTACATATATGTTGTGAGGACATTCCAGTGACTATGGAATTTAACAAACAAACAAAAAAGTAGTGCATGTGAAAATAGAGCCAACTTTAGAACAACAAAGAAGTCGCAGAATTGAATCTCACAATTGGTGTAATAAGGCCACATCAGCAAAATGAAAACTGTTCAGGAGAGGTTTAAAGATTTTACGAAAGAAATTAAGTCGGTAACTTTTTATTCTTGAATAATAGAGACGTAACGGAAGCGTCAAAGCCGAAACAGATGTTAAAAGTAAGTCTTAGCAGAAGCGGATGCGGAAGCGGAAGTGTAAATACTATAAAGATCTTAACGAAATAGTTCCAAGCAGGACTTGTGTTTAGTTTCAAAATTACACATTTAACACAACACAAAACTGCTAAGATCCACACGCCCCGCCGCCAAGCAATACGCGCACGCTCCTGCGTACGTTATAAACTTCCGATAAAAGTTTCGTTGTAAAAGTTGTGGAAATAGGAACGGAAACAGATGTGAAAAAGCGAAAGAAAATTCCGCAGTTGCGGAAGCAGAAGCAGAGGTCTGTTGCATCACTATTAAATAGGAGAGTTATAAAATGTCACATAAATATGTACATAGTTTTATTTTGTTCGACGATAGATAGATTTTTCAATATAGAGTCATTATTTCCGTAAAAAGTACCAGGGCTTTATGGGTATTGGCAAACTGACTGAACGGAAGCTATCAAACTAACCAGGTCAACGGCTAACCGCGCAATCGAGGGTCTTTTATGGTAAGATCTGTAGGGCTGTGAGCACAGATTACTTCTTATTGCAAATCGATGTTTGTTGGTCTTTAAATGCATATTGGAATGTTAAGAAAGTACAAAGTACAGAATTTGCCATCTTGAAGTGGCAATATAGATATGGTGTATGGTGATGTGGTTTTTGCTGTACGGATATCGATCGACACGCTGATGTTACGGTAAAAAAATCCCTATTTAGAAATGTAATAATATTAAAATCCACCCGAACTTAGCAGGCTCAACTGTCGAATTTTTTTATCGTACCATGTGATGGGACAAATAAGTCGTGCGGCTGGTGTTAGTCAATCGCAAAGTCTGAGGGACACTGCCACTGCGCCTGTCTTCCTGATGCATAGGTTTACAAGTCCCATGTGTCCTGTAATTTCACCAGCACCCTTACCCTTCAAAACCGGAACGCAGCACATGCTCACATTTCTACATGGCGGCAGAAACATGTAAGGTGACAGTACTTCCCTGGACGAACCCTTTCACAAGGAGCCCTACTCTACTCAAGTAGTATTTGTAGGTAGTCTACTTTTGTGGTTCCTGGTTTCTACTTCCACTGTTCTACTTCCGCCGGTGCTACTATACATTATTATTATTATTATTTATTTATTTTACATTCTCGCCTCTCCCAAGGGTTTAAAGATAAATTATTATTCTGTTTTTCTTTTCTCAGCCCTACGCTGGTTTTAACCTCATTTCCGGAAGGAAACTCAGTGAATATATATGGTGTGTATCTATGTTTATTGCGCTATAAGCTTATTTAAGATTATCTGAGAAATTTATTTCTTCATTCAGAGACATTGAGTATATGACCAGAAATAGAGAGGAACTGTCATTTAATTTGTTTGAAAACTATTCTGCCATATCATTACGGTGACAACTGCGCTCCGATTAGCCCATTGCCAGACCGATTCTGCCACGGTTTGCTAGAAGACGTTGGTTCGAATTTTTCTAAGTGTTCGATCCTTGTATGAATAATTATAGCTTTTTGTTAGGTATATAGGTTTCTTTAAGATCTAATTATTTGAGGCTATAGAGAAATTATTGTTATTATCGGTTAACAAAGAATAACGTCCAAATAATACACGACCAAATTACGACCAGTCGCTTAGCTTTCCTGAAAGAATTGGCAACCCTATCTAAGGATCCTCGCAAGTTTCCGCGCAATTGGAGTTGCGACTTTCATACAATAAGGAGCGGAGAAAATCACAGACCGACGATACATTGTCACGTTCACTAGATCGTATGAAACAGAAGTTTGTTATTTGTTTTGAACTAATAGTAAGGGTATTTCGCTGTATTGTATTGTAACCTGTGTATGTCTTACTGCTGGCTCGTTAGGTACTTTGCAAACTTTGAGGAAATCTAGATACAGACATCTCAACCCTTGGAGTATGGGCCGGGCACTGGTAAGGGGACGCCACATGTGCCGACACACTTGCCATATCCCATCTCCAGCTCACCAGCAAGAAGGCTGGCTCCGCAGCTAAGCTGGCAGAAAGCATAAAAAGTAATAAGTGCCAGTGCCCGTAGGGTTTTTCTTTGTGTGGGGTGGGGCTTTTCTTGACGTGAGCTTTCCAGTGAAGCTTGACGTCAAGTGTCATGCTAACATATTTGGCAGTATTCGCAAATGGTATTTGTTTGTTGTTGACAAATACTAGCTTATACATAGGTTTCTTATAGTTAAAGTCTATATGCACTGACTTTCATTCGTTGAGCACCATATTTTAGTTCAGCCGTAGAATATATTCAAAGAATGCTGTACCTTTTCTGTTGCTTCACTATGGGTGCTTCCAAAAGCCATTATTGGTGTGTCATCAGCGAAGGTAGCTAAGGTACTGTTTTCGAAGTCTGGAATATCAGCAGTGTAAGCAAGTAAAGAATAGGGCCCAGTACACTTCCTTGAGGTACTCCAGCTTCAATTTTCTTCAGTTCAGAGAAGGCTAATAATAAATTATATTGGCATTATTTTCATAAGTTACTATTCTAGTTACATTCAAAATTATTCAAATTAATAAACCTATATTAATTTTATTTAACCAATGTGACAAATTATATATTGATTGCTTGACGAGTCCGTGTTTATTACATAGCTTATAGTTATGACCTTCCCCATGTCTAGTGTAAGTTTCCAGGTGTTCCCTTATGTAGATGGCCGCTAGAAAAGCCACGAGAGTAGGCAAGCTGCTCCAAGTAAGGCCTAGCTGACGTGTGATTTTTATGTAGTTGACTTGCGTGTGCCACACACGCAAGTCAACCTCATACACCGATTCTGCATTCTGAATGCACGCTGCCAGTTGGCCACGTTTCCCCAGAACTTGACGCTATATTGTAAGAGCGAGTGCACAGTGTCGAAATAACATGACAAACCATTTCCTATGGTAGAGTCCACGACAGGCGCTGCAGACTTTTCTAAATTGAACCACATGGTTTGGGTGGGAAATCGAAACTGGTGCCCTGAGAGAGGCCGAAGACAGAAGTCGTCAGAGTTTCTCTGAAGAAGTTTATATAAAGGACATAAAAAATGCAATATACAGGGTATTTTTTTAGTCACTGTCCACATTTTTTCTAAGCATTAGGTATCACACAAAACCTCCATGATTGAGAAAAAGTTGTAAGGCAATATACAAGATTTTTTCCGAACGATTTATCATGTGAGAAAAGTTACTCTAACATAGGAACGTAACAGACGAAAGAAAGGGGTGACATGCGGGGCCGCGATGATGAATAAATAAACAATTTATAGTCACAATATTTAGTCACCTGTCAAGACTGCTATGTATATTGAACGGTTTACTCATAGACAAATTTCAATTAAGTTTTAGTAGCACTGGAACTCCTTATGAGAGAGTTCGTCCAGGGAAAAGATAAAGATAAAGATAAAGATCGATTTATTTGTGGAAGTAGGTACAATAAGTTCATCAGATCCGTTCAATACATTAACAGTGCTACTACAACCAGTTTCGTCGAAACATACAAATATAATTAGTGGTGGTCGCATAATGTACAAAATATTATAATTAAAAACTGTCAAAAACTAGTAAACATGCAAGGAAAAAATATAATAAAAATTAGTAAAAAATAACAATGTCAAAAATAAAGCGAAAAATCATGTTAATGTCAAACTTACATAATTTACATTTCTAAGCCTCCATAAAATATGTGCATGTCAAAAATGAAAGTCAATAATAATATAAATTAGTCAAATACATCTGTAATCTTATGCAATCTTACTAGATAAAAAAACAATTATAATTGGGTCCTAAATCCATCTCGTATTCATATAATCATTTATATTATAAAAACATTTATCAATTAAATACTGCTTACATTTATTCTTAAACAAATCTACATGTAATTCACGGATAGATTTTGGGACTCTATTATATAATAGAGTGCCAAGATTATATAATCTTGGCAGCATACAGAGCACACTTTTTGACATAAATGCAGTTTTATGTGGCATCATAGATACTGCATCATTATCTCTTCTATTCCTACGTCTTACTTCCATAAGTTTGTTGAACAGATTAGGGTTTGTTTTGACAAATAATACTGATTCTAGAATATACAAGTACTATAAGAAGTACTGGCAACTTACCTATTTGTGTCGCCAAGCAGTAATGTGAGCATTATTGCGATCCGGTTTTGAAGGGTAAGGGTGCTGGTAAAATTACGGGCACATGGGACTAGTCAACTTACGCCTCAGTATCAGTGGCGGGCGCAGTGGCAGCGTCCCTAATATCTTTGCGATGTAAAGCTCTGAGTGGCACTGCAGCTGTTATGGATAGGCATGTCGCTTACCACCAGGCGCGCAACTTGTACGTCCCGTCACTTAATTATCATAAATAAATCCTCGCATCTAGCAAAACATCTATTTTATATTTCCCTATTGGCCTTCTTAAGTGTCTTAAGTGCCTAAGTTTCGCTACCACGTCTATATGGCGAAGGGCTATAAAACGGAATTTCCTGCCGACTTATTCCTTGAATGAACACTATAACTTGGACCTTTTCATTTACTACAGATTCTATCGTCGGTCACTCTGAATACAAGGGCACATCAAAAATAAAATCTACTATAAGCTAGTACTTAAGTTATGTTTTGTAGCAGGTGTAAAAAAAATGGTGAAGAAATCGTGTCACATATACATTGCCGTCATCGGGGCACTTGACTGACTTGGCTGGGATTCTTGTGTGGTTATTCCAAGGATTCGCACGAACCGTTACACTTTCACATTCACACGGTGGAAGGTTATAGAGTAGAATTGGAACGTCTTTGCCTCTGTTAATAAAAATCATTGCAAATGCTAATGGGCAGGCGTGCCGCTTAACCACCAACTCAAAAATCAAACAAATGTACCTGTAAACCTTTAGTTTTTATAGAATTTATCCATCAATAAGAACGACATTTACTACTATTATCTTTAATTTACAAAAAAGCAAATATTAAAACTTCTCTTTGAAAGTATAATCGATAGTATAATATCGACTTCTCTACAACACTACATATCAGTGCGCTTGGAGAAACGCGAACGGAACGTGAATGTTTATAGGTGACAATAATTTAAGATGACTTGGGGAGTGAGATGAAGTGTAATATTGCGTTACATATACAGGGTGTTAACTTAATTGCATTACACCCGAAGGGGGTTGTTCCAGCCATCAATAAGAACAACTTTTAGAGTGGGTTCTCAAATAAGCCCTCTAAAAGACGTTTAGGGGTCGTATCTTATTTGCAGTGGCAAACAGAGCACACCTTCCATTAAAATAATACCTAAACGTACATCTAATAATAATAATAAAGGTATTTCTTGTGGTGGGTGTTACAGTATGACGAGGGTTTCGTGAAAGCCGAAACCGAGAAACGTCAAAATCCTACGATGTGGGATGTGGCCTCTACTGCAATAATTCGAATTTTACCGTAAACCGGTTAATTTCAATCAGTCTCGTTAGTAGCTTGAGGTGATTGGGTTTCTGTGGCGGGTCACTTCCAGCACAAACGCAGAAGGCTGTCCTGACCCCGGCCGACTGTACCATTGCCGCGGAATGCCGCGTCTACCATTTAAAAATTCCAAATTTATCTTTTAAGTCATGGGAGAGGCGAGAGAAGCTGCCTCCGTGGCCGAACGGTTACCATGCCGGACTGCGACGCAGAGGTCCCAAGTAGTCGTCTGTGTGTGAGTTCATGGCACCCGCGATACAGGGTTTCCCTTATGCGGGGCTATATTGAGTGTGTGCGTAATTATTATTATTATTAAAAAAAAGAGTCTGAAATACATACGATTATACTAATAAATGTAAACCCACCATAATACAGCTTTATAAACCTAATTAAAAGAAAGTGAATAGAATAGAAAACATTTATTCCTTAAGTAGACAACACAGTACACATGCATTTTGTAATAGTAACAATAAAAATAGTACTAATTACAAGTATATAGAAGAGTACAACGCGTATGTGCTGTGCTGCCAAGGAAACCGTGACCCACTCAGCTTATTGTCGTCTCACTTATAGTGCTACGACGCTGATTTTCAGCGGATCCGGCAACAGAACACACGTGACACGGAACATAGTAGCCGTGACAGATTGACAATTATGTCCTTAAAACGCACAAAATATGTCAGAACGAACAGATTATTGACACAGTACAAGAAGTAATGACGTTACCACTTACATAATATATGCGTTAAAATGTGAAAATAATTTCATAAAACATGTATAAATATTAGAGTTAGTCATTTTGTGATATTAGTTAGAAATAATATCACAAAATGAATATAAATGTAGACTGTTATGTATTTTAACAGTAGACATTATTACGTCACATATAATTAAAAATAAAATTGGCATAGTGAATAATTGAATAAAATTGACATACGAAAAACAGAACCAAACAAGGAAAAATAATAAAAAATATAAAAAATGTAATGTAAACAATAATAATCTATATAATACGAACATAGATGACCCCGACACATCAACAGCCATGTTGAGATTGTTGAACATTTATTAAGTAAGCCCTGAGTAGTCTTTTAAAAGTAAAAATCGACCAGGCATTCCTAATAAGTGGTGGTATGTTGTTCCAACATTTCGAGGCAGCATATCGAAAGCCGCCACGAAAGCTCGCCGTTCGGTGTCGAGGGCATACAAGGCGAAGCGCATGTCTAACGTGCATTGATGAAAACTGAAGTTTGTCATACAAGTACAAAGGTTACTTGGTCTTATAAACCCCAAACAGCAACACAGCAAAATGTAACTGGCGACGGGCTTCCATCTTCAATAAACCTGCATCACTTAGAAAAGGCGTGACATGCGCTCGACACGGAACGGAGAAACAATACCTGGCGCAAGCATTCTGTAACCGTTGAACAAGATTTCTAGAGCGAGCAAGCAGACATCCGCCGTATATTGTGTCAGCATAGTTCAGGTTGGATAGAATCAAAGAGTCACAAAGCTTTATGCGCAAGTCTACATTGATAAAGTTTCTCACACGATATAATACCTTCAGGCGGTAAAAACAATTACGAATTGTCTCAACGATATGCCCCTCAAAGTTAAGGGAACCATCCATAAGGACGCCTAGATTTCTCACCACTGAAACTCGGGCTACGGAACTTCCCGCTATAGCTACCTGAGGGTCGTAGGACATGATGTTCTCAATTTGTCGTTTTGTACCAAGTACTAGAAACTTTGATTTAGAAGGATTGAGCACTAGATTGTTTAGTTTTGATCATTGGGCAATACTGGTGAGATCATCATTCAACTGATTAACTGCGGACTGTGTTTGAAAAGGTTTAAAAGAAATATAAAGCTGTAAGTCGTCAGCGTACAAATGGCACTTACAGTTCTTAATGCTGTTCACTATGTCCGCAGTGTATAAAATGAAAAGGATTGGTCCGAGAATAGATCCCTGTGGCACACCTCTAGTAACGGTAGCAGCACTAGAAGAGCCATCCTCACAACGTACCTCTACCCTCTGCTGTGATATAACTAGTATATACATCTATGTCTGTACACACAAACAAGAAATAAAATAGATCGCAAAGATAAATTGCAAGCTATGGAAATTTGGAGAAAGGTATAAAAACTCTCCCTCCGTCTCGGTTCGGGAGCTCTAGAGTTAAGAGTAATAAAACCCAACCCTCCATGGAATCAAGGCCAGAAAAGGGTAAAACCACAGAGTATTAAATATGTATAATCTTCTTAAACACGTTACATAGGTTCACACAAAAAATGAACGTACTGTAATGTTCCAAGTCGCGTTGGTTGTTCGTTTTTTTTAACTGCTGTATTCAATGCTTTAATTATATTTTGTATTACTTATACAGGACTAAAATACCGGAAACTAAGTAGCTTGACAATCTTATCACAAAAATAAACAAATTTAGTCACATGACATCGAACCCACACGATTTCCAATATTCGAGCGAATTTGCGTAGAAAAATATTGGATAGCAAAAGTTATGAAGCTGGGAATCCATCGACTAAGTACTTTTATACTCATAATTATCAAAAATAGTACTCTAATTTTGTTGTTAATATCGATCCTAAAGGACACGATTTCCTATATTCGAGCGATTCGCGTAGAAAAATATTGGATAGCAAAAGGTATTGGAAAGCTATCGACAAATACATTTTACACTCATTATTATAGAAAACAAATACTCTAATTATGTCACACAGTATTGTTCGTAAAGGACTCGATTTACTATATTCGAGCGAATTCGCGTGGAAAAATATTGGATAGCAAAAGATCAGGGAAGCCATCGACTAAATACTTATAAAAAAAAATATTCTGACGACCTCGGTGGCATAACGGTTTACACTGTGAGCGCTGGATGCGGAGGGGTTCGATTCCTGGTAAGACCAGTTTAGCAAAGGAACTTTTCTAAATTGGACCTAGACTGGGTGTTCTGGGAAGTGCTCCAGAATGAATTCCGTTACTCTGGTACTCATAGTACAAGGAATTCCCCAGTTGGAGACCAGGCAAATTGGTACTGACAAATTCCGTACTGTTTTTAGGATATTGGTCTCCTACGCGAGGTACATCGTATAAATTTATTTCATTAAAAAAGAAATGCATTAAACACATGATCGAAGGAAAAGACACAAGGGCAAGTGGTCAATATACTAACATGTTACACAGAATTTCTCCCCAAATATAGATTGAAATGTGCTCAAATGTGGAATGAATATTTTGATATCAGGTTAAGGGTGTCTGGTCAAAGTCAAACTCAAAGATCATTTATTCCATAAGTAAAATAAATTTACACTTGAAAAGTCACATTTAAGCTGTTCGTTCACTACGCTGACTTCCCCGAGAAGAACGAGCAAGAAACTCTAGGGATTGCTCTTTTTAAATAAACTTAAATGCTATGGAATACACTTTGAATCAAATTCGTGTGGATTCTGGAGCCGTGTCGTCTTTCCATATACCTATCTTTATCTAACAGGTAGTCTTCAATTTTGTAATACGACTTTTCAATCAAAATATTTTTAATGTAGTTTTTAAAGTTAGGAAATGATAATCTTAATATATGCTCCGGAATCTTATTGTTAAAACGTATACAAGTTCCCTATAAAAGAGTCGTTTACCTTGGTTAAACGAAATCGTGGTACCATGAGTTTGGACTGGTATCACATTCAGTATCAGTCTCCTCGTTTGCCTTGGTTTGCAGAGTGTGACTATGGTAGAAAAATAGTTGTCATCGCACTAATGATGAGAACCGGACATTAAACAGTTTTGCTTTCATGATGAAAAAATTGCGAATACTCCTAATTGCGAGTTATGTAGAGTAGTAGAACATGCATATCACTTGTTACAGGAATGTGTCCGGTACGAGCAACACAGGGCGTTGATGAGAGATCTGCAAACGCAGACTGCAGTGCTATAAATTGTTTACTAAGCAATCCCCACACGAAACAGGCAAAAAGACTGTTACTGATTGTTCAATCGGCATTCCAGTAGCGCCGCCCAGACATGTAAGCTATAATTTAGGATACAATGGAACTGGCATATACATTGTATAAAAATCCTAAAATAAATAAAGATTTAAAAAAAAGGAATATTGGAAGGCAAGCGTGAATGAGATAGACAAATTTATCTGATAGACCAAAAGAGGGCCAAGTCGTTTATAGAGTTCACAGAAAAGGCTTTGCAAAGAACACTAGACGCCGACATATGTATCTCATAAATTCAAGATTGTATCGTACCAAACAATTTCAGCAAAAAATATATCCAACTGGTCTGCTGTTTATCTATTTATAGAAAAAAAAATATACAGAAATAATTATAACTTTTTAATTAAAAAAAACAGACCTTAAAAGTTAGTTCCGCTTTCGCTGTATACCTTACCGTGGTCTTCTCTAAGATAACCGAAACGCATAATATGAAAATCCTCGTCAAAACGAATTTTTATATTATATAAAGTTAACAAGTCATGCGCCTGATGGTAAACTACACGCCTGTCCATAACAGTTGCAGTGTCACTCAGAGCTTTAAATCGCAAAGATCTGAGGGGTACTGCCACTGCGCCCGTCACCCTGAGACATAAATTGACACCCTTCAAAACGCAGCAATACTGTTGGCGGCAGAAATAGGCAAGGTGGCAGTACTTCCCTGGACGAACTTTTTCACAAGGAGCTCTACTGCTACTAAATATAATATGAACCCAGGCACAAGACAGCTGCTACACTGACGATATACCACCACCAATACGAAATTCCAAATCTGTTGCCTCTTTTAAATTAGCCTATAAGAAGTTTTTATTATCAACTCAATTATAATCTCACTACATAAGGTAGTCGTGCGTTGCTTGCAAAGATCTTAAAAAGTGATCAGAGCCAATTTGTACAATGTGTTAACACTAATCACCTCACTTACACTACATATACTCACCTCACTTACACTACGTATACTCACCTCACACTACATTATAATCACATTTTTGGTATTTATTTCATTTTTATTATTATGTATCTATGTTAGGATTACTTTATGGTTTTGTTTAATATTTTAAGTTTTGATTTATATTTGTAATTAAGTTTTATACCTAATCTTTATATTTCTTTTTTGTTTTATTTTATCTTACCGCCTGCTTGGACGTGGCGCCATCTTTCTTTTTGTCAATTTATGGTGCCACTGAAAACCAGCGTAATGAGGCGTTCTTCAACGTCTCATTACACAAAGCTGAGTGGTGACCGTTTTGGTAACATATGATGTATAATTGTGTTTGTTTTGTATTATTTATTGTAAAATGTTGCCAAATAAATTATTTTTCTTTCTTTCTTTCTTTCACTGTTGAACAGTTCCCCTCATCTACCTGACATTTCCAACATTATATCAGCTCTAGGTCACCATAAGATTTTACTTTTATAGGAAATTACATCTATGTCCCAAGTTTTATTGAAATCGATTATCGAAAAGTAAAATTCATTAAACTGCATTCACTTCGTAATGTACCAACATTACAGGTGAAATATCTCCTTTTAGTACTACCAAAGTACCCCCTTTTCAACTGAAAAAGAATCATCCAAATCAGTTCACAAATGTCGAAGTAATCGCGTATACCTTCTCCTTTTTTCAAGTCGGTTAAAAGAATGTTTTTTATCGTGAATACGGCATGCGGCACTAATCTGAAATGTAATCCTCCTTTTTGCGGCACGCTATATACAATCCCTACGATTGAGACCTTTTTCTAATTTACTACACTTCGGGTGCTTAGATCTTTTCTATGGAAGTCGAGATACTAAATCATTCGATGCTATGTCATACTGGCTTGGCCAAGGTTTGTTTTTGTTTGCGTCAACGTTTAGTTGAATAATTGTTTTCTGGAATGTAGGTTAATAGAACGATAGGCGCGTTACTGTGTAATGTGGTGTACATGAACTTTTGTTCAGCTAATGCCCATTGAAATGTGAGACTACATCAAAGCATTTTCGAAATTTCGTTGAATGTCATATACCTAATTGAGTCTTTGTAAATATTTACAAAGTAATAGTGTACACAGTAGTCTATGAGGAAAGAAATACCAATATTAAAGGAAAAACAAAAAGCTTTAGTAACTTATTGCATAAATTATAAATGAATAAACAAACTAACATTCCTGCCGAAAGAGAGTTAGAAAAACATATTTACTTTCCAAACATTTACTATGTAGTTTATGTGACTGTTACATAATGAAAGGCATTAAAAGACGAGACAGGCGAGTTTCATAAAATTATCACACGAGTGTTTTAATGCCTAATTATATACAGTTACATACACTGCTTTATCTACACACATATTATAAGCTCTCTGTGATGTGTTCAGGAACCGCATGTTACGACTGGCGAAATGGCGGCAAATAAAAACTTTTCTCACGCATGTCAGACAATACGGTTGTCTGACATTTTTATTTAATTCGAAGACAAAGTGAAGTCGGCCCCAACTATCATATTGTTAGATATCGAGTAACGTGTGAGATTTGTTAAAATTGTTTGCTATTGACATTTCATTTCGAATAAAATTTCATCTCGACTGATATTAGAATTGTGGTCGAATCAAATTGTTTTGTTTTTCTGAGATGTTCGAAATTTGAATGTAATAATAAAATCGAATTCGATCCTATTATTTTGCAGTAATAACATTTTCACGGATAAGAAATTTGTTCTAACAAAACAGTAGGTATATCTTTATGCAGGTCGTAATTTGCGGTTCTCGAACACATAATAGAGGGTTTATGATGTGTGTGTGTAGATAAAGTATTTAATAATACTTATATATATAAAGCAGGCAGGCGCTTTGATCTTCTTTTTACAATTACGACAACTTCAACAGAGGAGATAGTGGTTTTACCACTTTTTGTACATGTTTGAAGGTCGTATCGTGCAATATTAAATAATGTTTCAGGATACTACACTCGAATATTAAGTAATACGTTATGATAATATTCTAAAATATTTAAATAATAAAAATTGTCACCGAAATTAGGAACAAAAAACTAACCTAAAAATTACTCAATCACAGTTACAGAAGACAAGATCATGAACTCCACGACCGATATAATAGTTACTCTATGCTATGATATATAACAGTTACTCTTTGAAAACGGGACAACAGGATGCAGGAGTTTACAACCTTGACTGTGAGTGTGGTCTCTGTTATATTGGATAAACGAAGCGAAGTATTTATACCCGCGTCAAAGAACATATAGCTGATGTCAAACACCGTAGCGTAAACTAGTCCGCAGTCTGCCAGCATGTCATGGATAAGCCTACACAACCCCAGGTCCTTGCAAAAGAAGTCCGTTATCTACCCAGGATGCTGCTAGAGTCTATTGAAACTGAAAAACATCTTATTGCAACAGGGAAGATGGTTTCTCCGTACCACTAGTTTAGGATATTTCCTCTGATGAAAAAATCCCAAAAAGAATATATGAAATAAAATGTTTTAATTTATTCTAATTTCCATTATTAATTAATAATACATTATTAAATAAAAACTCATATTGTTAAAATAAAATAATTCGTGAAACATACATAATGTGGTAATGTAAATTGGAATGTTTCTTTGTACGAATTAAAAATAAGGTATTTAATTAATAACTTTCATAACTATAGTGAAAAAATAGGGTCGTTTGCTGTAATATTAGACATAACTGATTGATGACTGTAACACCTCAGTCAACCGTGACCATGGTACCTGTAAAGGGCCCGAAACGTTGGTTTGTTTGAAAAAACAAATATACGCGATTTAAATCCGGAAAAATAGTTTCAATTCCTATGTGATAGAATAAATCTAGCCAAAGAAACGATAAGGCTATTCATAAATAAATGATGTTGAATATCGAATTCTCGATTTCGAGCCTGACGATATTTTCGCAAAGATTTCGCAGCTTGCGAAAAAATCATAAAAAAGGGTTCCAGCGCAGTATATTTTGAGACTGATTAGAGGATTTTACATAAAATATGATAGTATGATTTTGGGATTCAACACAGGGCTGTGATATCCTGGTTGGGATAACGCTTGCCTTCTACTTATATATATTTGTACAAAAATTCAAGTCCCGACTAGGTGTTATATTTTGCATTAAAGGGATGCCTTATTGTCGTTATAAAACTTACATTTACTACAAATTCTACCATCGGTCACTTTAAATATCAAATTGCGTCAAAAATTAAAAGCGCGCCAGTGGGTGGCGATCTCTAGCTCGTGGAAAAGAAAAGCTGGGACGAAGTAGTGCCATGCAGACATTTCCATCATCGAGGGTTAGCCCTGGTCTGGGATACTATGCCTATGTTCTGTGGACACAACCTGCGCGCACATACGCGGGAGACAAATTCGTTTCTGGACAAAGCCTAGTATTTCGACACGCGTGAGTCACGCGGGTTATGAGCGCGAGTCGAGAGTCTGGCGTATTTAAACTCACAGGATGCTTGTGGACGCGATGTATAAGCGTCCAGTATCTCGCTGAACGCGCGTATGAATTTGCGCGAGGCGATTCGCGGCGAATTAGCGCCTTTTGGACAAGGTCTATACACCAAGGATACGCACGAAGCATTACGCTTCCACGTCTATATGGCGAGTGGAATTCCCTGCCTGCAGACTTTTTCCCTGAACGCTGTAACTTGGGAGAGTGATAGGCATTATTTAGGTGTGCGAGCTCCATCGTCGCCTTCATCGTGATTTTCCAAAAGGTGAGATGGATTTTTTTTTATAAAAAGAGACACACTGTTTGGATGATCAAAAGCTATAAAATAAAATTTTTATTTCATGGTCTATTTTAATATGTTTAACAACAGTATAGTTTGAATTAGACGAGTGGAAGGTTGTTCATATTGGGGCAACCAAGTAATTTTTCGCAGTTTATTTTTTCGATGAATGCAGCCAAAAAGTCAACAAAACTGCAAGAAGACCTTTTCATTATTCACGTGATGAGAGTGCCTGGTGGAAAGCAACACGCCTGTCCATAACAGTTGCAGTGCGACTCAGAGCTTTAAATCACAAAGATCTGTAGGGTGCTGTCACTGCGCCCATCACCTTGAGGCATAAGTTGGCAAGGCCCAGTTGCCTGTAATTTCACTAGCAACCCTATACCTCAAAATTATAACGCTATTGCGTTCATTACTATGTGAGCATTGCTGCTTGGCGGCAGAAATAGGAGGTAAGATGGCAGTACTGCCCTGGACGAAGTGAAAGAAAGCACAACTCAATCCAGATTAGACCAGACCGTGGTGGGATATGGGTTAAAGCCAGTCCCTGAATACCCATAACCAGTAGGAATGTATAGTGTCATAGTACAATATTTAGACTTCTCAACACCATAGATCCTTCGTATTTACCCGGGTCGGCACTCGTATCATTTTAGCATATCTTATAACTCTAAGTGTATCATCAACGCCTATCATAATCTAGACACGCGTATGACACGCATGATCGTTTGTTATCAAAGTCAAGATTATACAAAGCACGGCGTGGCGTGACGTGGGCCAAGAAATAAACGTGTTATTTCCGAGTCTTCCAATTTCGTCCAATTAGAAATCATTGGAATAATTGACGGCACTGAAATTATGCGGCCGAATATTCAGGACGCTAGGTTCACTGACCCCGAATTTGTATTAGATTTGGTATAGAACTACGACATCTCAGTTAGGTTTATATACGTTTTATTTTAAATATGTTTGTATACTCATAACAACATTTTTTTCACTGAACATAAATAACACACAATGTTGACTGGGCACTTTAATTTTATATTGAAAAGTAACTGGCTGCGTCATGGCATTAAGAAACTTTTTTCATCGCACACACCGTGCAACTTTATATTTATTTTTATTAAAAAAAGTAAGTGCGCCTCCTTTATTTTTTGACCTCCATCTCACCAGATGGAAAGTGACTATGAAGTTGATGATAGAGCATGTACACCTAAATAATGCCTATTCATTCTCGCCTTGAAAAGGCCCAAGTTATACCGTTCAAGGAACAATACTGCAGAGAAGGAATTCCACTCCATAGCCGTTCGCCATATAAATGTGGAAGCGTAACGCTTCATGCGTGTCCTTGGAATATCCACAACATAGGGATGGAACCCCAGCCTACGTCTAGTCACCCGATGATGGAAAGGGGGAGGCGGAATGAAATCGTACAATTCCCTCTTACACCCTCCGGACTGAAAAGCATCCTCCTTTCCTCTTACTGCTTCTTCCCGCTACCTCAAAACTGTCGTTACGAGTTCAGAAACTTAAGAAGACGCGAGTGACAGCTTAAAATAATCAATAAACTCTGCTCTTTCAATACTATTAAAACCCTGCGTAAAATTCCCTCTTATGTACACGTTTTAAATTACAAAGGGAATTATAGACGTGCACACTGGTGCAAACTACAATCATTTTAATTCCATTGAGACTCCACCGAGATAACATTGCAACAATGGAACATTTGTTATTCTCCTATAATATACTTGCAATTGCAGTTGAGTATCTACAGAGCGTCATTTGAATGGCAGTGATTGCCATCATCATTATCATCCGTTCATTCAATTAATCACTAACGATCGATGGGGCCTTACTATAACAAAAATGGAAATTACTATGCATAAGTTTTCAGAATCGATGGCTTTCTAGAATAGTGGCCTATCTCAAAATCAACAACTTCATCAGGTAGAATCAGGTAGATGGTCTAGAAACAACTGAAGCATATCTAACGATGACGAAAACATACATTAATAAAAATGGAAGTAAATTAATTTGTTACTCCGCGAACCCAGTGAAGGTTAAATCGAGCAAAATAGCTGCGCTTGTGTTGAATATTTTTTCATGCAGTTAATTACAAAATATTCAAAAGTTTTTTCTTTTTATAAAAAATTTGTGCGCATTTGGTCTCCATCACACCTGATGGAAAGTGACGATGAGGTCGAGGATGTAGCATGCACACCTAAATAATGCCTATTCACTCTCACCTTGAAAACGTCCAAGTTATAGCGTTCGGGGAATAAGTCTGCAGGCAGGGAATTCTACTCAAAAGCGTGGAAGCGAAACGCTTCTTGCGATTCCGGGGAATAAGCAATAAAAAATAAAATTTAGCACATTCTGAATGCATCTGTGTTATATGATTAATACTCCTTCAGTCGACTAGAAGGTCCGGAGCACTCCATTCTTATGTCGTTGATATTCCACATATTCGCGCTTTGTTTCCTCCTTTCTGTGCGTACGGCAAAGGAATGGAATGCTCTACTCTATCTATCTCTATCTATCTGTATTTCCCGAAGAGTACAATTTGGGGCTATTCAAGGCTAGAGTGAATAGGCATTTTTTAGGAAAACGCGTCACATCGTCCCTTAACATCAGGTGAGATTGTGGCCAAGCGTGTCTACTATATATAAAAAATATATATGAACTATTTTGGTTTGAACCATTATTCTTGAAAAAGCAGTGAAATGTATTTTAAGAAGGTACCTCAGTAGTGGTCCCATTTAAATTTGACGAACATATTCCGCCTCTAAGGGTGGCAAACTAGGGGATGAATCCGGTTTCGCGCACTTTCCGGTAACTGATTTCAATAAAACCTGGCAAGATGTAAGTCCATGAACTTTTGAGGTCGTTTTTTAGTACTCTGTACAGAGACTATTTTATGTCAAACATAGGAAATGAAACTTATTTTTTTTTTCAAACAAACCAATAACGTTTCGGTTTATGTCAAATAACTAATACACTACGCCATCGGAGTATTGCCGACACGCCATTTAAGAGTAAGATACAAATAATATCAATGGTAGCTGACAAGACAGAATACCACACGTTCAAAATTCTGAAATTAACACTCGACACAACTGCGATGATTTAATATTAGCAGACTCTCCAGTAATAATGTAATAAATAAAATTTCATAGACAATTTGTAAACAAATACCGCATTTAAAACCTTAGATATTAAATTAAATTTTCCTAAAGTTAGAAACCGGATATACCCGGTCCGGTTCAATCTAGGCGCGCATGAAACTTTCCCCTGGCCTCGGGGAACTTTACGGGTATCAGGATATCCGAGCTAAGTTGTCGTAATAGCTTTTTTCTACGTTTAAAGCCCCCTTAAAAGTTATGTTACTTTGATGGATAGTAAAATATGTCGTTTATTTCACGACGATGTTCGAGACTTTGGGGGTTCGTCCCTAAAAGCGAGTTAAATTCACTAAGTAAGCACTTGTTAAAGTCAAAATTACTATATCTGCCTACAAAAAATGCTAGATTGTAAGACAGCTTCTAATTACCGCTTTTGAAAACTGTTTCGTGAAGTTTGTCTGAGTACTACTTCATTTAAACTGAGTCTAATGAAGAAGTTTAAAAAATATGTTTACTGTTTAATTACTCACTTTTTTTCATTCATTATGCCTCCTCTGCGTTAATAAAAGTAGGTGGTGGTATAATAATAATAGTAAATATCTAAAATTCTATTTAATCACTGTCACAAAAAGTCGATTCTATAAAATATAAATTGAATATTATATAAATAAGACTAAAAACTACCATAAGGGAATGACTGAAGCCTGTATTAGGTAACTAGTCCTGTGTTACAGATCCCCTGGCACCCATCCGTAACAATTTAGATTTTGTGTAAATAAATGTATCTACACTATATAATAAACCATGTGGTGATAAGTCGAGAATGTATGTGCGTGTGTGAAGGTACCTACGGTGAAACAGACTAAATAGAAAAATAAATGTGAAAGTTATTTAACAATGAAATTTATACTCGAAAAAACTGAGGTATAGGATCATTGACTTACAAATAAATGGACGACGGGTCTAATACACAAACCACGAAAAAAATGTCCCAAGTCAACCTATTTAAA
>NW_020653731.1:1648463-1677782 GCF_003589595.1 Hyposmocoma kahamanoa
TCTGTATACGATTTTAACGCCCTATAAGTTCGGACACTTTTTAGCGCAGACCCGACGTCCATATAATTGTAAGTCAATGTATAGGATGCATTCTTTCATTTACTTATTGAAATAGTATAACATTTTAGAGCTCGTCAAAAGACTTAACTTTTAACTCGTTTTCTGTAAACAAATCGGCACCTCACTTTCTCAAACTCGTATCTTAAAGCCCAAAGTTACTGAAATGCAAAACAATGGGTTGATACAAATTTTGCTGGCTAATTTCACATCACATTTCCTTCATTTTCACACACTGCCTTTTACCAATTCTTAAAGTAAGGCATCCAAATTAACCCCCTTGGTAAAAAAATTAAAATAAAAAGTTTTGTAATTTCCTTAAATTTAATTTAATTTTTTTTGAATGTATGTTACGCGATAACTCCGGTATTTGTGAACCGATTTTCATGATTCTTTTTTTTGTTGGAAAGGGGGTACTTCCATAGTGGTCCCATTTCATTGTGACAAAAATCATCCACCTTTAAGGGTGGCTGTTCACGCATGAAGATTCATTTTTATAAATAGCGCCTAACTTTAATTTAGGAGTAATTATTTTAATGGTTGATTTTGCTATTTCTCCAATTCAAGGCGTTTCTCTCTCGATATACTTTGAGTAGTGAGAACCGATTTTTATTATCTCCAGTGTCAAGTCCTGTATAGTGGCGAACTAGGGGATATTTCAATAAAACTTAGCAAATAGACGTAATTCCACGTACTTTTCAGGTCGGTTTTTTTAGTACTCTGTACGGAGGAGCGGTATGTGAGTGCGCGCGCGCGCGATTGTGTGAGCGTGTTTGTCATTTGTCTTAAGTGTTATGAATTTTCGATGTCTTCAACGTTTTTCTGAACAATAAAAGCAAATAATCAATACACAACCATTGCGTTCGACAATCACGACAATTACCTTATTTCGATTACGAATTCCCTGTACTGTTACACCCAAATCAAAACCAATATCAGAAAGTACATTTTCTGAGTTTTTTTTATCATGATGCTGACGAGACGAACAAGCCGTGCGCCTGCTGTTATAAGACACGCCTGTCCGTAGCAGTTGCAGTTTTACTCAAAACATTAAATAGCAAAGACCTGAGGGACACTGCAACTCCCCATAACCTCCCACCCTGAGACATAATTTGACAAGTCACGTGTGCCTATAATTTCACCAACATCCTTACCGTTCAAAACCGGAATCACTCACATTACCGCTTGGCTGCAAACATACGTAAGTTGCAAGGCAGTAGAGCTCCTCGTGAGAGAAAAGAAAAGAAAGAAAAGAAAAAAAAGAAAGAGTTCGTTCGATGTTAGCATTATTGTGTTCCAGTTTTGAAGGGTGAGGGTGCTGGTGAAGTTACAGGCACTTGTTAACTTATGTCACTGGTCTAGACAGTACGCCTCAGATCTTTGCAATTTCAAGAGCTGAGTGGCACTGCAACTGTTATGGACAGGCGTGTAGTAGCGCACGACCTTTTCGTCCCTTCACTTGATATTAAAAAAAAAGGTGGCAGTACTCCCTGGACGAACTCCTTCACAGGAAGCTCTACTACTACTAAGAAGCTCTATCACTAAACTTCTTCTAACTTCTACGTCACATTTAGTTATCAAAACTCATTTCAAAGAAACTTACTCCTATTTGCATCCTTTTGAATAAAAGGCGTGCTTTCTCTAAAGTATGCCATTAAGGCTGTCTCGGACGAAATATTCAGCATAAATCGTGACATCATTTTGTTGAAAGGGACATTACCATTTAATGCCAATATTCCGTCCAGTACGCTACGTGATTACGTTGTATAAACAATTTTTCACCGCTCTTTAGACTCTGAATTTAAAGCTTTTTCAAATTTAATGCGGCACACAAAGATATTCTACTGCTGGAAGGGAAAAAATTATACATATTTGAATGTTATTTAAGTATATATACCCTTGTATTAAAGACTGAAATATGTAGATAGCTCTTAATTTGTGAGTTACGACACTTATCGACATGGAATCGTATTAAGTGGTCAGAAAAAGCTCTGCTTGTTACATAAACAAGAGCGAATAAAACAAAGTGCGTATCGCGTCCGCGAAAGTTTTTAACAACGATAAACTTAATAACGATACAGCAAGGGATCTAACGAACGCATTTATTTCGCAATTACGTACCGCCGCCTCGGCGCAGTCTTAAGCGACACGCCTGTGCATAGCAGTTGCAGTGCCACTCGGAGCTTTAAAACGCAATGATCTGAGCGACACTGCCACTACGCCTGTCACATAAGTGTGACATAAGTTGACAAGTTTTATGTGCCTGTACCTTCACCAATACCCTTCAAAACTGGAACGCAGTAATTCTCAAATTACTGAAGTTTATAAACTTAATTAATAATCTGTAGTCAGCCGCTGGTAGCTATAAAGGTACCTGGCTGAGTAAACGAAAACTTTCATAGATTTCTCAAAGATGGCGCTACGGCAAAAAGTCATTAAAAAACCAAAAACAAAGATTTGCAACAAGCATATAGAAAAATTCGTTGGGTTTTTAATAATAATAATAATAACGCACACACTCAACATGGCCCCGCACTAGGGAAACCCTGTGTCGCGGGTGCCATGGACACACACATAGACAACCATAATTACACCCAAACTCAGGAGATAAATAAATGTAGGCCATATCAATATTTCTCCCGGCTCGGGAATCGAACCTGAGACCTCTGCGCGGCAGTCCGGCCGGTAACCGTTCGGCCACGGAGGCGTTGGGTCTGCTGATTCGTTCCGTAGCTTAGTTGGGAGAGCGCAGTCGGATGGAATAATTTTTTCTCAAATCTTTGTATTAATAGATTATAACAAAGTAGTGGAGTAATTTCACAAAAAAATAATTGATGGTAGTAAGTAAAATATGTAATAAATACAATAAATTTCCTAAAACAAGGGATAATTTCTATCTAACATTGAATGATGAGAAAAACAGATTTTTAGTTCCTTCATTGTGTCTGCTTGTAAAATAAACAGATTCACTATGCACGAAAGAGGCCTCATGACGTACCATTCCTTTCTTGTACGTCTGACGCACCCTGGGCAACAATTGGCGAATATCTTGTGCCGATTGGCAAATTCTTCCATAATGGCACGCATTATAATGTATACCATCGATACAATAAGAAGAACAAGCATGTATACTGAACAAAACATGTAAATTAGTAATTCCCAGAGACCCAACAAATATTTATTCTTTCTTACATTTATTTTTCGTTATACTAAACGGCCTCTTTGGCCGAATGGTTATTATGCTGGTCAGCCACGCAGGGGTCCCGGATTCGATTTCCGAGCCGGGAGAAATATTTGTATGGACTACTACTTTACTACTACCTTTGTTTCCCTCGTGAGTTTTGGTGAAATTTCATAGATAGATAAACACTTTATTCACTAGTATGATACAAATACATCTGTATTTGTATCATACTAGTGAATAAAGTATCATACAAGATATACTTATATACAAAATAAAACATTTTTTGTCATAGCAGTAAAATATAATTAATATTTAATTAATATAGTAAAATATAAGTTCCCTAAGGCGCTGGTTTTCAGACAGAACCAACGTACTAAATCTAGATGTTATTTGTAATGAAATATATAATAAACGAATAGGACGGAAATTGTTTATTAAAATAACAAATGTAAAAAATAATGAATAATAAAATGTAATTTGTGGTTGTCTATGTGTGTTCGTGTCTATGGCACTATGAATGTGTACGTTATTATTATTATCCCTATTGTTACGTGTATCTTGTAGTGGGACAGAGATTACGGGCCTACACTTACTATGACAATGCTTGTTTTTCTTGCTCCATTCGAACAAGCATTTCATACACGCGCTTGTCTATTCCAGTACATCGATATATCTATGAAAAGGTTTCGGGCTTATAAAATTTATTTCTCTGTTGCGCCCCGCTTGCCGACCGGAGGTTCTTTGCTGAAAACGTTCTCTTTGTACTAATTAAAGTCTCATTTGACGTGGTTTCAACTGAAATTCGGCTCTTTTAAAGTAATACCTTGAAATAAAACGCGTTTGCGAGGTTTTTGATTATCTGGAAATCTGTTTAAGGATTTTTTTCGATCCTTTTGTTTTTAATAGACCACGTGTAAATGACTTGCTAGAACGTCGAGCGTCACTGCTCTCAGTGTGTTTTTTTATAGTATCAAGTGACGGGACGAACAAGTCGTGCACCTGACGGTAAGCTACACGCCTGTCCATAACAGTTGCAGTGCCACTCAGAACTTTAAATCGCAAAGATCTTAGGGGCACTGCCACTGCGCCTATCACCCTAAGACATAAGTTGACAAGTCCATTGTGCCTGTAATTTCACCAGCACCCTTACCCTTCAAAACTGGAACACAGTAATGCGGACATTACTGCTTGGCGGCAGAAATAGGTACCGAGCTCTACTGCTAACAAACGTAGTTTGCACGGGATACCTTTAACTCATTTATAAACACGTACTTGGTCCTGTCTATACATGTAACTAGCGTTACAGCTTCAAACACACTGAAAGCGGGTGGGGTCGAAAGCGTGGCTGTTGTAATTCCGTGTGTTTATATGGGCGACAACTCACCACGCGTGGGCGCGAGAAGGGCGCGTGATACGCGTGATACGCGCCCGACTCGTGTGTTTCACGCTTAAGCAAATTTAGCACTTCATATTTTGAGCTGTAGCTCATGGCACACTGGTCATATCAGTTATTTATATTCGTAAATAAAAAACGTAGACACATAACAATTAGTGTAGTTTATTTGTTTTTGAAAGCTGAATAAGATAGCAATGCACAAATTTATTTAAGGGGTAATGTATACGTTTCTATTATAAGATTCCGGTTGGTATTCGATATTTGCCAGTTACGAGGCTTAAAACTATAGTGATGAAATGAAAACTGCCTTTTTATTATTTGGGTGCTCTGGTATTTTAACTAATGATATTGACGAATTAACAAATTGTATTGTTACAAAACTTTTTGAAATGCTAAAACGAATTGGCAGTTTCTTAGATTTATCAAAAGCTTTTGATTGTCTTATTACCACATTGGAGAAACTTGGTGTAAAGGATACATGTTTCCAATTTTTTTAAATTTGTAAACAGGTATCTACTAATCGCAGACAATGAATATGTTAAAATTGATAACGGGACTACTCACGAACTACCTATAACTTACGGTGTCCCTCAGGGAAGTATCCTTGGTGGCATACTGTTTTTAGTGCACATTAATATCCTACGTCGGATTCCCTTATTTTGTGGTAGAGCGTTTACCTACCGCAGGTGACACTTGACGCCTTAATTATAATTGTAGGCCTGAAGTTTACCGTCATGTTCAGTTAGACTTTGATGCATTATCTAAATGAATAATAACAAGGTCAAAATTTCATACAACGATAAACCAAATCTAATCATTTTTAATATTGTAAAGGCCACTTACGGTGTTCCAGTATCCTCGGTTACATACTGTTTTTATTGTACATTGATATCCTACGTCGGCTTCCCTTATTATGTAGTAAAGTGTTTACATACGCGGATGGCACTTGACGCCTTAATTGTCCGTACAAATGTAGGTATTATTTAAATAGATAGTCAAAGTCAGAACTTTAAACAGTGAGAAAACAAATTAAATCACTTTTAATATTACAAAAGTTACGCAACATGGATGTCTATTACGAAATGCGATACTACGTGACTGCGTTCCCAACGAAGCTCACACAGACTAGATATGCCAGTTTTACGATGAAAGTAATGTCAAAATTCGATACGTAATCTGACATTTCGGAGTAAAGACGTATGTCAAATGACGATCTTCGTATGCGTTTCGTGGTAGTCTCCGGTCCGATACGAAGTTAATACGATGACCGTTGCTTCGTATTTCGTGGCAGACTTCCTACAAACGTGGTAGATTTGTGACAAAATGCAGATATGCATATACAATTTATTTGGCTCTTAGATCTGTTTGGTCAATAAATAAAAACTTTTTTTAGATTAAAACTGACAGAAAGGTTTATATTGAAAACGAAGTGGAATCTAGCTTTTCTATACCGTCGCCTTACTTTCTCAAACTCGTATCTTAAACCACTAAGTTACTGAAATGCGAAAAATGGATGTATGTACACATTCTCACAGGCTGATTTCACATTAAATTTCTTTCATATTCACACAGACTTTAATCTATTCTTAAAGTAATGCGTCCAAATTAGCACCCTTGATAAGATATTTAAAATAATTAAAAAGTTTTGCCATGTCCTGAAGAATCACTCTTTATAAGATACGAGTTTGAGAAAGTAATGCATCGATATTCTGCTTTAAAAAACTACAAAAATCGTATATTTCGATTCGTAATATTTTGATCGAAAAACCATATTACAAACTTGAAGACTACGTGTTAGATAAAGATGTATGGAAAGACGACACGGCTCCAGAATCCACACAAATTTGATTCAAAGTGTATTCCATAGCATTTAAGTTTATTTGAAAAGAGCAATCCCTAGAGTTTCTTGCTCGTTCTTCTCAGGGAGGTCAGCGTAGTGAACGAGCAGTAGCTTAAATGTGACGTTTTCAAGTGTAAACTTATTTTACCTATGGAATAAATAATCTTTGACTTTGACTTTGACTACGTGAAGTAATTTCACACAATATTGCCCCGGTCGAATATGATTCGTACTTAATGGCTATTAGACAAAACAGTGATTGCGTCACTGTTTTTTTACCTTTCACTGCTGCAAATACTGCACAACGATTCTTTTCTTTTCAGGGTGGTTATTTACATAAATAACAAATTAAGTTATCACTATAAATTTATAAAAACAGCAAATTATATCTTATTGGTTGCTAAAAATTGATTACTCCGATACTGCTGTTCTAATATAACATTTTCAAATTAAAATCGTACACATACTGGTTAATTTGAAACACAACATTGCACAAAGCCATCTGCTACTCAATACTAAGAATCGACCTTTTAACTTTCAATTTTAATGAAAATATTTACGTAGTTACAGTTAGTAAGTGGTCTGTGTGTATTACCGATCGGCTCGCGACGTTGACGCTTCGTGCGAGCTTCAAAAGCGGCGCCACGTTGCCAATTATTTATCGAGCTTTGGCTACAAGGGTATCAGTTTATAAATTTTATATAAACACGGCAGCCTTTCTGGACTGAAACGAATGTGATATAATAATAAATATGTTAGAAGTCGGTATGAGAAGAAGCGATAACCATAAAGTAAATAATGAAGAACCGAGAAATACTTCTATAACAAAAACCTGAAATGCTGTAGAACACTTTTTATATAAAATTTAAGTGTGCATTTGACCTCCATTTCTCCTGATGTAAAAGTGACGATGAGGTTATCGATGGAGCATGCACGTCTAAATAAAGCCTACTCACCCTCGTTTTGAATAGACCCAAGTTTAGGTACAGGGAATTTCTATATATACATACATACAACTGTATACAACTTCAGGGTGGAACCTCTATCTATGTCTAGCCCTGAATGATAGAAAGGCAATGGCGGCAAAAATATCATGCAATTCCATTGCACACTTTCCTGTAGAATACCGATAAGCAGGCAACTTTAGTTTTGTTAGTTTTGCCTATAGTTAAGCCTATGCCTAAAGCCTCTTGCCACGCTTTTCAACTGAATGTAAGGTGGCCATTTGGTATTTAGCAGAACCATCCCATAGGTGGCAGCAGTAATCTGTATACTCTGTACAACTGCCTCCGTGGCAGAACGGTTACCATGCCGGACTGCCACGCAGAGGACCCAGACTCGATTCCCGGGCAGAAACATTTGTAAGGCCTACATTTTATTTCTTTCGTGAGTTTGTGTGTAATTTGTAGTTGTTTATGTGTGTGTCCAAGGCACCCGCGACACAGGGTTTCCCTAGTGTGGGGCTATGTTGAGTGTGTGCGTTATTATTATTATTATTATACCTACCTGTATGTATGTAAACAGGCAAAAGAAAAACTCATACAGCCAATTGCCCTGTACCGCTTATTTTAATAAAAAGTAACATGGCAGTAAAACAATCTGTATTCACATTGACTTAATGTATTAATTTGTGTTTGTTCGTCTTTTTTGTATTTTCATTGCGAAAATGAGTTCTAGTGACAAGAGCGATAACGAAACAATATCTACTGGGTTATAAAATGTCAAATGTTATTTTTAATATTAATTAATATTTATTTACTTTTTCTAATATACATCTCTTTAGTCTTTCATTATTTTCTCGCATTTCTTGAGACAAACACAATATATGCGTCGGCGAGAACGTGGATTCCTTGACTCGTACTAATACAAGTAAATGATACTCGTCCAACAATCCTTTACTACCCGGATTCTGCAACAATGTACTATTTTTGCTATAGTGTTATAACGCTGTCAAGCTTTTACATTTTTATCATTATAAAACGTCGTGAAAGACGCTTTTCCGTGAGTAATATTTTAACAATCCAAAGTTATTACAAGCTGTAAGTTTTAATTACTTTCCGAAATGCGAAATTACGAATACAAGCGACAAAACCATAAAAAAGTGAAAAACAATTTACTTTTCGTTTCTTTATTAAAATGGGATCTTGACACAATTCAAACTTCAACGATCGTTTCGTTTGACGAAGAAATGTTTTAGAGTAGAGTCGTCTTTTTCTTTTTTTAACCAACTTTAAAAAAAGAGATGGTCAATTCGATTGTATTTTTTTCTTTGTGTGTATGTTGCGCAATGACTCCGACGTTTGTGAACCGATTTCGATGATTCTTTTTTGTTGGTAAGAAAATAATTAACTTTCCGTTAAACGATTTGAATTAAACAGGGCAAATAGATGTGCGAACTTTTGGGGTCGGTTTATTTATGAAAAAGTTGTAATTCTTTTTTTATGATATCAAGTGAGGGGACGAATAAGTTGTGCGCCTCGTTGAAAGCGACTGTCCGTAACAGTTGCAGTGCTGGTCAGAACTTCAAATCGCAAAGATCTGAGGCTACTGCGCCCGTTACTAGTTGACAAGAAAATACTCGACAGGCTTATTCCCCTGCCCAGCAGTGTGGTTTACGGTATCAAAAGTATAAAAGGCGTAGCGAGTGCCTGACGCACACACACACACAGACACAGCCCCCGTTTTAGCACGTACACTAGTAGATTCTCTCCTATAGCCCTTCTTGCGGAAGTCCTCAGTAGCGTCGTAAGCTGAGATCCGAGCCACTTGGGCACCCTCAGGCCCGCTATTTAGTTTTAAGTTTAGTTTTTAGTTTACTTTTATTTATTTATTTATTTGCAAACAATGTAGGTACAAAAATTACATAGGTAATAAGTACATACATACCCCTTTGGGGTGCAGCAATTAATTATTATTAAACGTAATATTAAAATTGTAAAAATAAAAATAATAGCAAAAAATAATAATAATAACATTTAGGAACTAATACATATATGTAGGATCTTAAAATTATCTTTAATAAACTTTAGAACATAGTATTACATAGACTTAAAATTACTTATCTGAGACTGGACTCTTTTAGCTTATAGGAGAGTTCATGAAGTCTCCCACATTGTAATAACATTTACTTAACAAGAGAGACCTCAACTTGGTTTTAAACACGTTGTCACTATCTACTTTCTTTAGGATGTCTGGTATTTTGTTATAAATTAGTATGCATCTATATAGCGGGCTATCTCTAAACATTTCCAATCTTGGAGTTGGTAATACGAGCTTTGCGTTTCGAAGTGTGCTTTCTACGAATTCAAAAACTTTACGGGTTAAGAGCCTTCAGCTCGCATATTCGTCCGGTGGGGCAGTCAAGGCCATCAGCGGTCAACTGCAGTGTTCTTCAGGAAAAAAAATGACGAGACACATTGCTGCTCATTCGTTTGTCACGTCTCAACATCATAGCAAGACTGTGTACCTGCCGTTTTTGTGAGATACCCATTTATTTTGTTATTATTCGTATGTGAATTTATTTTTCTTAAAATTAGGTTAATTGTACGTTGATTATTTGTATATTGTTTCGTAATGATTATACGTTAGGTTAAGTTAATTTTATATAAATGATAATTGACTAAAAATAACAAATGATTGTGACATGACGTAAATAAAAATGTGAATGAAAGTAAATGGCACAATTGACGATAATGAGGTGGCAGACAATACCTTGGACCGTCCCCGGACGCGCTTGCCGTTGTTCAGCCTCAGCCAAGCATCCCATCGGTGTCGGTATACCGAAATGGTGTTCCAGTGGCCGAGTCGGACAGGTTCTGGAGATCGGAGGATACCAGCGCCGCTGCCACAGTCAAATCTGAAAATAAAAGATCAGACTTAGACCTATGTTTGTAGCGTGATTGTAATCTAATAACAGAAAATTACTTCAACAAAACTAGGAACTTTCCTTTCTATCTTTTATTATTATTATTTTTTGACGGAACTTACAATGTAGTCGACGATGGAGCATGCTCACCTAAATAATGCCTATTTACTCTAACCTTAAAAAGGCCCAAGTTATACAAAAGACAGAGTTCTTGTCGTGTACAAGACCATTGTCATCTTTTCTGTAGCAGATACGCTGAATTTCTTAGCGTGTATACGCGCCCGTACTCTCATGAGGCTTTGAAAATTTTTTTCGCATACTTTACCATAGACTGCTCGGAAAAAACATTTGCCTGTAAGCTTTAAATAGCGTTATTGTGTAGTCTGTCTTTTTTGAAGATGGAGTAAAATGACAGCTCATTGCGTAAAAGTGTTGTCCGATTGCAAGTAGCTAGTAATTTACAGTCGATGAATTTGTCGAGTCCATTATATTGACTATCGACTGAATGTTGGTTACGCTTATGAAATACATAACCGAATTTGTTTCATTTGAATCATAATCGGAGCATTATTCGTCCAACTGCTGGATACAGGATCATTGGAATTGTTGTGTTAATTATATATATATAGATATATTTTCAAGTTTCTAATTTGAATTTAATATACATAATCAAACCCGCCTGCTGTTATTAAAATGTGTATGACTAAAAACTTATTTCGACACTAATAGTTCAATTGTCAAAAAATAAGAATAAAGAAAATGCTACCGAAATTCACAATGCAGACATTTTTGGCAAAATTTTATCTTCTTTCACAATCGATCGATAAAACTGTAGACAACAACTATATTACTATTTAAAATTTTACGAAAACTGGCAACTCTGCAAATGTCATTTTACTCCATATTCAAAAAAGACAGACCATAACTTCATACGAGCAAATCTGCGGGCCAGCAGGAACATTTATAGGAACAGCTTCATTATGAAAGAAGAAGCTAAGTCTAATATCACCGATCTTAATACGATCTGATGGTTATGCAGACAGTTTTATTAAATTATATAAATGACCAGTAACCCGCTACCAACCCATAGCCCTCGCAGAATAATACAAGTAGAAATTACAAAAAAACAGGGGATACGATAAAAAACTCTCTAAATCACTGGAGGAAATTAAAAACAATAAAGCAACATTTTACTTTATTAATTTATGAAGTATATTTATTTCGTTTAAATTTCCAAAACCAAGTTAATTGGGAATGGATTTCACATTAATTTTATCGTTATAACGTTTCGGTGCTACGTTTCGTGTCTCTGACGCGTATATGAATTGATACGCAATTATGTGATACGCGTGTCTCGTCTATGCTAACGACAAAATAGAGAACACGCGTCAAAGCAGTAAAAAAATCTTACCTAAGTTCAACATGTCCATTTCTTAGTAGTAATGCCAAATAGTCGCCGGATAAATCGTCGTGCTCGCCCGTCAGTAGCAGCACGCCGCGAGCGCGTTCAGGCCGTACGCGAAGTCGCACGCGCACGCGCTTATAAGCCCCACGTAAAGCGCGTAACGCTAGCCATGATGTCCCGGAAAAACGGGGAGTTGTTACTTTCGTATCTGTTGGATAAAAAAGCATTTCTTTTTTAATTTAATAGTGTAATCTACATATTTCAGTTCATAAACAATAACAGATTTATAATCACGCTATGTAATATAAAAATTACAAATTTTGATTTAGGCGGAATGTCTTTCTTATTTCAAAGTTGTTTACAAAAATTAATATTTAAAATTTGTGCAAATGATCCATCGAGAAAAGTCTCACCAGTCGTGGTTTTGTTTTACCATTACGTTCATTAAACCCTCAAGCAATCATTGTCATGTACTAATATAGTTTTCCATATCGTCGACAAAAACCCTCTAATATATATTAAAGCCCAAATCGTCAACATGATGCTTAGATTGGCAGTAGAAAAATAACAAATTGTTTCGCTATAATCTGTAGCCAACATAATCACGTTTTTGCGTGTTTCAGTTCATGTTTTGTGAGAATATAATAAAAATTAATGAAGACTGGAGTTGTAACATTCGTGGCCTATTTATAAATTGATAATTCAGAAGACTTTTTTTATTATACTAAGCAATGGGACGACTTAGCCGTCGAAGCCGAAATCCGGTGGTAAGCGACACACCTTACAGTTTACAAGACCTACGTGTCTGTAATTTTGTCTGCACCCTTAGCCTTCAAAACGAAACGTGGTAATGCTCACATAGCTGCTTGGCGACAGAAATAGCAGTACTTCCCTACGAATTATTTCACAAGGACCTGTACCGCTACTAATAAATTATAGATATACATATAAGCAACTTTACACAACATCGTGAATTCGTGAATCATCATTGCAAAGTGTTATTACGAGTTGACAAACATTAGCATGTAAATATGACCAATACCGTCACTAAAGGAAAAAGTCAATTTTAGGAAATGAGCACTGAAGTTTCTCAGTATAGGTTTTATACAATGAATAGTTTACGAGTAAACCTAGAATTATTTAAAAACTTGTGACGATGCGACCTCTTACATCGTCATCCCAACTTTTTTGTCACCCTTATCTCCGGTTCCTGGCCAATTACTATTGAAATTTGGAATCGTTCTCTAATTCTTTTTCTTCGTCACTTTTACGTTACTTCGTTCCGTCGTCACGCCATACAAAATTCTCTAAGCGAGCGGACGTGCTAGACTCTCTACAAAACTCCCGAACCGAATGGACGTTCTATCTCATCATGTATCACTCCATACTAAATTACAAATACAATTTCTCATGCACGTTGTATGACGTTGTAACGTGTTTGTGCACATATATCACACATATGTTTGTGTAAAATTTCAAAATATATCGACGATACCGTAAACGTTCCTGACACGTCAAGAAATGACAAACATCTATAAGGACACCAACAGGGCTCTCCAGGCTACACTACAACCTATACAGTACGTGCTTGGGGGATGCCAGGTAGCGCGTGACAACTGTTACTACAGTTAAAAATATTTCAAGTTAGATAGCGCTGCAGTGGCACATCTGTACCGCGTCACTACTAACGTTCATACAAAATCTAGTCTGCACGTGTCGCGCGTTACGCCACTGTGGCGTTGCAGATGCACTTCTAAATATTGTATGAAAATTAGTAATGGCGCGGCTGCATTGCTTTTATAAGCGTCTAATTTGAAGGCACCCTAATTGGGACTCATATCCATACAACTAGTATTGCTCTATCTTAGCTAAGGAATGTTTTGTTACGCAAAATTGCGATTTAATTCTCATTTATAGCATTCAGTCAAAGAAGACTGAAGTGATTATAATAATCTTTGTCAGTAATAAATATAGGCTACATTTACCTAATCATAATCATATCATTTATTGCTTTATGTGGTACAAAAGGTCTTAAAGCTATTATTACATTCCAACATAAACCCTGTAAGGGCACTGCAATTAACTTACTTCACTATACTTATATTAATACTAATAGGTACACATAAATTCATGCCAAACTTAACTTACTGTACTGTACACATAATGTCATGTACTTTTATTATCGAAATACTCTTTTAGGTCATAGAAACAGTTCGAGAGCAAGTAACTTTTCAGAGCGTTTGCGAACATGTAATTATTTTCAATGTTTCTTATTCTAAGAGGTATTTTGTTATAGACTCTTATGGCCATATTGTGTGTACCCGAGCTAACAATTTCTAAATTTGTAAAAGAACCAATCAATTTGTTTCGCGGTCTCAAATTACGTACATAGGGATTATCACTTCCTTGTCCAAACAAGTGCCTGTATTTTCTTACAAACTTACCAATTTCAAATACATATATTGATGTCAAAGTCAAAACGTTCAAACTAAAAAAATGTTTATTTGCACAATTAAGAAGGATTAATGATAATGTACACGTGAGTTAGTTTTAATTTAATTACTCAAAACTCTGTTTGCTTTCTGTTATCAAATAACATTGTAATATCACAACGAATTTAAATGAATAGGTTTGGATATAGATCTTATGTCCTCGATTAGTACTTTTAATCTGAATCGAAGTTGATGTTATGGAAAATAGTCACGAATATAGATTATTTTTGAAGATAACGAGTGTAGACTATTATGGACTGAACATAAGTTAGTTAATAACCAGGGATCGGAATAGGTAGAGTTTTTTTACCTAAACTTCGTGGAACATAGACAAAAAATGGAGACTGCCTTACGACAATATTTTTTAGGTCCTGGACCTGTTTGGGGTTCAGGAAGTCACTTAAGTACATTAAAAATTGACGTAATTGGGGACAGGCAGGTACACTATATTTTATCTTAACTTTGCGACACAGTGGGTCGGATCAGCAATATCGCGGACATTGGATTTTTTTCACGATACCTCTCTAAAAAAATGTCAATCGAGAGATCCTATTGTTCTAATTAAATATTGTCATATCACATTTTTCCATAAATCTAATAGGTAGGAAGGTAAGTAGGAAAAAAATAAAATGTGTATTTTTGTACGGGACCAGATCCGATCCACTGTGCGTAGCAAAGTTAAGATAAATATAGTGGACCTGCCTGTCCCCAATTACGTCAATTTTTAATATTCTTAACTTTTCCCGAATCCCGAAAAGGTCTGGGCCTAAAAAATATTGTCGTAAGGCAGTCTCCATTTTCTGTCTATGTTCTTCGTAAAGATCCCTATTCCGATTCCTGTTAATAACTAATCAGTGATAATAATATGAAGAAAGCGTGCATATCTTTTAAAAGAATCAGAAAATTGTATCCTTGGTGTAGTGGCCTTATTACACCAAAGATACAATTTGCAAAATGACAACTTTTTATGAAAAGGTTTAAACATTTTACGCACAAAATTAGTTGATAAATTTGTTAAGCTTAAATAAAAGGGTTCTAAAATTTCACTTACACATTTTTTTTCATGTAGTTATTATGACATGTGGTTTTATTCGCATTTAGTCGCTTGCTACATTTGGGTACGAAATATTGATATTGGTATGAAACTGACAGAAAAATATGCCCAAATTATCGGTGTGTTGGTCTACGGTACTATGTTCCGTCCAAATTTTATTTAACTTTTGACATATGCATGCCTCCGAAGTCCCGTGTTTATTGATTTTTTTTTTTTTTCTTTATTAAGGCATTGGCAAAGCCATCAGCCTAAACATGAAGTTTAATTATGTTTCTGTAAATATGGCCGCCACAAAGAGGATAGGCAATTTGAGGCGGCGTGCTTGGATTGACTCGGGATTCCTTAAAACGGGATACGGGTATTTTAGTTCGAGATTCGTATAATTTCGCGTTTTAATCTTCGATTAAGGCACAATAGCACTATCCTATTCCACTTTATACTAGATTGCACAAAATAATTGAAAGTCAAAATAAAAACGACACTTTTCCCTCCAAAAGGTCCAGAGCGAAATCCAACCGTGTTTATTGACATGCAACCATAGACCAAAAATGCAATATTTCCTGGGCTCGTTTATTTTTTAATTTTAGTGAAGCGGCGTGCTTTTTAGCTCCGATATTTATCGAGCCAGCAAATTACGTAAGGAATATTATTCAATTGATAAATTTTGGTACCTATCTAATAAATTAGAATGAAATTAAATAAATCATAAATAATTACAATAAATTTGTATTCTTTATTATAAAAAACCGTCGGATTCTTCTCCATACGAACGGGAACCATCACTTAAATGTTCATTAACATCATTGACTTACAATTATATGGACGTCGGGTCCGCGCTAAAAAGTGTCCGAACTTATAGGGCGTTAAAATCGTATACAGAGCGTCATTCACGCTTTAGTCTTCGTTTGTTCGACTGACAGCGAAGCAAGCAAAATTAGACAGTACTGCGCTGACATTACAATTTAAATTCAACGTTTTAGCTTTTTCATATTCCTTTACATGTCACTACGTTTAAATAGGTTGACTTGGGACATTTTTTTCGTGGTTTGTGTATTAGACCCGTCGTCCATTTATTTGTAAGTCAATGATTAACATTCATTATTAATTCTTGAGTACACAAATTGGCAAACGTAACTTCACGACCCCAATCAGACAACATCTTTTTTAAACCCGCTCACATTCACGATTAAAACTTCTTAATAAATAAAATCGATTGTTATAAAAAATCGAATAGGAAACGCATTAGGACATCAGTAATTGGTTAGAATTCGAGCTGTCAAAAGTTAAGTAAATGGTCCAACGTAGTATAATGTCGTTATCCGTGAGATCTTAGCACTCTTTTCTTTGTTATTATTATTATTCCTTATATAAAATTATATTATAAAGGTAACTAAGCGGGTAGTATGTCCATGTGTGCGTATTGTGCAGCCATACAAAGGCGTAACGCTGCCCGCTTTTCGACACCCTGCAGGGATCGCCATGCCATCCATTAATTCTAGTCCAATATAGAAGTTTAAATATTTGTTAGTTCTTTGTATCAAATCTTTTAACAGTAATCTAAGACTCAGAGGTCTTTATTACGTCGGGTTCACGCATGTCACTATATTGTACCCTTGATGTAATAAGGCCACATCTGCAAAATGACAACTTTTCAGGAGCGAGGTTTAAAGCGTTTACATAAGAAATTAGTCGACATTGTTTTGCTTAAATAGGTGAGTTATAAAATTTCACATGTCCATAATTTGTTTCATGTAGTTCGTATTATTTTCATAACTTTCATGTGGTAAAGCACTTTTCATGTATGATCACATTTCGCTTTATTATACCAAGGGTATGATATGGTGAATCGTAGCTCCGACGTGTTTAATTAGCTCTAATTTGAACTAGTCATACGCGAGCGTGTAATATGCACATCGCGTCCTTGTTGGCAATTATAGTGCGCGTCGAAATTCGTGAACTGCGCAATGTTACATAATATGGACCGGGTCTTATTTGGGATGTTTGGTTACCGTAATAATCTGACTAATGTTATTTATTTAATCATTATAATATCCGTAGTTCTATAAAGTAACAAATAATTTCTATTAATGTTTTTTTTAAATATTTTGCACCAATTAATCTTGATCTATTGAAATTCTTAATTACCACCAGGTAAGATAAGTAGTTGAACTTGTTATCTACAACAAACATAAGTATGTACAATTTAATATAACTGCCTCCGTGGCCGAACGGCTACCACGCTGGACTGCCACGCAGAGGTCCCAGGTTCGATTCCCGGGCCGGGAGACATATTTGTATGGCCTACATTTATTATTTATTTATTTACAGTCCATGGCACCCGCGGCACAGGGTTTCCCTAGTGCGGGGCTATGTTGAGTGTGTGCGTTATTATTATGTTATATAATCGTATTAGATAAGCTGTATATTTATGGGAAATATATAAAGTTATAATTACTAACATATTTACTATCATAAAGTCATTTAATTTATACACAAATTAATCATTTCATGATAACAAACACAATGTTCCAATAATCACTAATGATTTTCATTTACGAAAATAGTTTATTCTGGATATTTCATAAATTCTCAGAGGTGGCGCTGACCAAAAAAACTGTTTAAACCCAATACAACGGTCTATATCAAGCCCATTAGGCATTCGTAAGACCTATTGATTCGGTCTGTTGTATAGTTGGTGTCTCTATATCTACTGACCATCGGGTCATCCAGTTATCCATCGGGATAGGTATTTTCGGGGGGACTACGAGCTTCCCCGTTAAGATCAGCCTATGGCGGAGGTCCGGCCTACGCCTCCTCCAGTGACACACCTTCACGGCCGTCTCTGGTGGTCTCTGGGTATGAACTCGCCAGAGCTTATAGTAGCTGCAGAGACCGACATGTTCATCTGCCCCGGTAATGTAAGGCCGGGGAGGTCATCTTGCGCACAGCTAGCGCGTCGTAGCGGATTGGACGAGGGCCCAATACGAAAGGATGTGCGGGGTACGTGAGCTGCCTTTAAGTTGGAAGCTATGTCCGGACAATGTCGCAAGACACTGCGACTGACATTTCCGGTAGTCCGGATAACTAGTAGAGGATAAGCTACATATCCTCCGGTCGATCCAGCCGCATAGGAATAATAGGAACTGAGAAGGTGCACGGAGAGGCATCGCGAAGTGATCGTGTCTACAATCCATTACCAACGAGGAGAGTTGATTTTGTGTTGTTGAGTTGAGTTAGATTCAACGGCTTAGCGGTGGAAACCGTTAATTGTGCACTACACAATTAACGGTTATTTTATTAACAAGTGAGCGTGCCAACAGCTCCTTTACCTATCTGGCAAATTGGGAGGGTGCTGTACGTGTACTCAGAGACTCTCACCGGAGGCGACAGCCTTTTCAGATGAAATGTGTGTGACAACCCTATCCACGGATTAGATCTGGGTTCGGGATCTGAAGTTATAAGGTCTCTGTGCTTGCACAGGTTATAGTATAACCAAGAAGTCGGTAAGCAGCGTTACTATAAATAAAACTTATGTACAAATATGCGTACGCGGTGATGGCCTCAGCATGGCAACAGACACTGGTTCGAGCCCAGTCAAATTGAAGGACTTTTTCTATGTGTTGTTCGATCTTTGTAAAGTACAAAGATAGTAAAACATTGTAATAGTGGGCTTTACACAAACACTCTATCGCGCGTGATAAAGCAATCGTGCGCAATTGAGCGCGCGTGTAAAGACGTTGGAAGGAAAAGGGAAAGACCGCGCGATTGCGCTCATCAGTTGCGCTCGCAATTGCGCACTCCAACACGCGCCCGTTTCTCGCGGTCTATCCAGCGCTTTACACGGACGCTCTTTCTGTTATAACAAATATGAATACGAGCAATCGCGTGCGAAAGAACGTTAACTTGAAAAATTTCAAACAGGTAATCGCGCACGATTTAGCGTGCAGGCTTTCCCACGCGCAATCCCGTACGCTCCTGATCGCGCGTGATAGAGTGACTGTGTGAAGGGGGCTATAATATATTGTTTATATAGGTATTATTATGCCAGCAGTGCAATAGTGCTTGTTTACAAAGATCAGATAAAAGTAAAGGTGAATTTTGCTCTTTTGTATACGGATGTTTACAGCTTCCTTGAGGCTATGAAACAACTGCGTGCAATAAAGTTGATCGTAATCCGTAAGCTAGAGGTATTTTTGGCTGTATAAAATATCTCGAGGTTATGAAAAACCTTCGTGCAAAATACGTTGATGGTGAACTCTAGACTTTATTTACGGATGGAGACTCGACACGTGATCTGTTGCAGTATACATATCCAAAATATCACAATATTTTGCAGCAGTTGAGCTCCTAGAGAAAGAGCTCGTCAAAGGAAGTACTGCCACCTTACCTATTTCTGTGAAATTACAGGTACATGGGACTTGTCAACTTATGTTTCAGAGTGACGGGCGCAGTGGCAGTGACCCTCAGATCTTTGTGATTTAAAGCACTGAGTGGTACTGCAACTGTTGTGGACAGGCGTGGCACTTGCCACCAGGTGGGCGATATTTTGGTACCGTCACTTGGTCTCCTAACAGTTAGTGGAGCAGCTAATAACAGGCAGTTTTCGTTATGCCGCCACGAAATGTTGGAATAATATTCCACCACCTTTTAGAAATTGTCACACTGTAAAATCTTTTAAATTTAGATATAAACAGTATCTTTTGAATCAACAGAAATTAACTTAGCCTGTGCTGTGTTGTATAGATGCAATATTGGCATTTACTTAGTGGGTTCCTATAATTTACTCTATTAATATTACATTATCCTGCAATACCAATGAACATTTAATTTAATATTTTTACCATTAACTGTTAAGTATTTTATTACATCATATTGAGTTCGTACTTGTCACCATATATTATATGGTTCGGCGTGTCGTTGCAGCGCGTACTGGTACTTCCTAACTGGCCGGTGTCTCCGGAAGACCAGCGTTGGGGTGTTGCAATATGCCTCGACTAATGCTGAGTAGACATCGGTTTAGCGTTATACTTATATCTAGGCTTAAGAATGTAAAATTTGTAAATTGTAATATGGCATAATTATGACGCTAATAAACAATTTTTCTTTCTTCTTTCTTCTTTTCTTTCTTTAACTGCAAAAGGCTCAAACACGCCAATATGAATTGGTTGTTGATAAGCAATAACGTGTCAACCAACATGACTATAGTTTTAGAAAATGGTACCTAATAGTAGTTTATGTAACTGTTACATAATGAAAGGCATTGAAATACGAGTGTGGGTTCATGATTTTTTTTATCATAAAAACATCACAGGAGTGTTTTAGTGACTAATTATGAGTTACAAACACTGCTTTATCTATACACATGTTATAAGCTCTCTATGATGTGTTCAGGAACCGCATCTTACGACTGGTGAAATGGAGGGAAATAAAAAGTTTTCTCACGCAATGTCACACAAGCGTAGTTTTATTTAATTCATAGACAAACTAGAGCCGGCTTCAACTATCATACCGTTCGATATCAAGTAACGAGTGAGATTTGTCAAAATCGTTTGCTATTGACAATTCAATTCGAATCAAACTTCATTACGACTGATATTAGAATTGAGGTCGAATCAAATTGTTTTGTTTTTCAGAGATGTTCGAAATTTGAATGTAATAATAAAATCAAATTCGATGTTATTATTATGCAATAATAACATTTTCACAGATAAGAAATTTGTTCTAACAAAACAGTTTATCTTTATGCTGGTCGCAATTTGCGGTTTTTGAACACATCATATAGGGTTTATGATATGTGTTTAGATAAACATAATTTCGTTGGTTTTGATAGTTAGTTCTGAAACTGACTTAATAATTCACCATTCCTGAGATGAGAACAGCAGACGTTTTTATTTTATAAGTAAATTTTAGAACAAATTAACAAAACGAAAAACAAATTTGGTGTCTTTTTGCATAACTATGGCCATATTGGTTGACACAGTATTGTTTATCAGCATCCGATTATAAATAAATAGACAATATAACATACGTTGTTCTGATCTCAAAGTGAGTAACTAAAGCCTTGTGTTATGGAAATCGGAACTAACGACGGTACCACAAACACCCAGACCCGAAAAAATGTAAGTTACTTTCTACATTGACCCGGCCGGGAATCGAACCTGTGAGCTCAGAAATGGCGACACCATGAAAACCGGTGTGCAAGCCACTCCACGACAGAGGTCGTCATATGTAGCGATCAGCTAAAAAACCACACCTTTCTTAACCTTTATTGCGGGTATTTTGAAAATTTTAACCGTTGTTATAGTGGAGGTAGTGGGGTACAAATATGACCATCCGTTCCGAGTGACCTCATTCTTTGGCCAAGCGTCGAGCGATCAACAACTCTAGAAGATGACGTTAGCGGCGAAACACGTGTCGAGTATATTTTTGGTGGTCGTGTTTGTCACTGTAGTTGCGTTTGTTTTATTTATTTTATGCGGAGGGAGGGTGGAAAAATTACCTGGATGAAAAAAATACTCAACGTAAGCGCAGTTATTTTGCACGGGTTAACCATCGCCGAGTTCACGGAGTAGTAAATTAATTTACATCCATGTTTATCAACATGGATTTCCGCAAAGTTACGCCTGAGCTTATAATCATTTTAAAAAAACTCAGGCGTAAGTTTTAGAGAGGGGAAACCCCGGGACCTCTCAGGAGCTACAGGCAAAATTTCTCGCTACAGTTTTCAGTTTGCCTTGTTAAAGCCTCCGGTGACCAAAAAGCCCGCTACTTCCGTCAAAGAATGAGTTTAGTTATGCAAAAGAAAAAGGGAAAGGTAAGACGCCTCAGGGCGCGGTCCTCGATTAAATTTTCAGCCTTTAACTAAATGTGGCAAAAGTAGAAACTTTTTATTTATTTTACTTCTGTTTTTTATATATTTCATTTTTATATTATATTTAGTTCTCTATTTTTTTATTTTACTATTTCTGATAACATGAAAAGATATTCAATGTCAGTACTTCATTATTCACTGCAAAAGTGCTCCATACTCTGCGATCTCAAGCAATTCATGTTTTCCTGATATTCGAGATAAGCACATAAAGGTCTCTATCGTCCACGGGACTAGATCGATAGAGAGCTCTGTGCACTTTTGCTCTCCTGGTACTTTACAGGATCATACCTGACTATAAATTTGTTCGCGTTACGGATACGATAGGTCGCGAAGTAATTATGTTTTTAAAACCTATTAAAGCTGTGACATAAGTTGAATGAGGTCATAGTGTGTACGCCACAACCACACAAATGACCGTACAAATTGTTATATTTTATAAATTGTTATTTATTGCTTTTTGTCGGTTCTGTTTTACTGAATGTTGTTTTATTCGTCTAAGTATTATTGATCTCTTATTTGTATCTATGTGTTGTGGCGCTGCAATAAATGCCTATTATATTATTTTCTATTCTATTCTAAATTTACATTAAATATACATATGAATGATTCATTACGTTTAACATCTAAATTAATTAAGTTAGGATGGGAAATGACACGCTATCAATTGACACGCATATCTGTTTGTATTGACTATCGTAACACGTGTAAGTCTGACTTCTTTTCTACTGCATTTTTTATCAGAAAGAACGATGAGAAAAATGTCGTTAATTGTCTTTGAAACTCGATGTTCTCATGCCTAGCGCTGCAAAAATTTTTTGCTAACTGAAGTCTGTCCAAATGGGAAGTTGCATAATACAGAGGGCTGTACTCTCCATCCCCTACCTCAACGTGGTTGTAGATCAAGAACCCTCGATACCACTTAATACAATTCAAGCACCCTGTACCTTTTGTCGATTGAGGGGCAAAAATTATCAATGACTTAAACAGTTTATAGATGGAATGTTTTTTAAACATAAAGATCGTTATTATTATTATTAATAAAGAGATCGAACATATACAAAGAAAACATCCTTTGGTCCAACGGGACTCAAACAGCGTCTGTCGCCTCAACGCGGCTACCGCTCTGGCAACTTGCGAATTTCTCTGTGCTTGTTGGGAATCTTTGTATTGGGTTTTGGATCTTTTCTGTTTTGCCGTAGCGTCACCTGTGAGAACTCATGAAAGTTTCTTTAGTCAAAAAATGGTTACCATCAACTTATATTGCACATTTGGTGCTACACTGACGTAATTATACTTCTTGTAATGTTACAGGAAATTGATTTGAATTGATTTTTTTTATCTTGTTTAATGGGTCAAAACAACTTTGTGTATTTTTACAATATAACATATAAATTGGAAATAACTGCCGATTTTTCTTCAAATGTAAACACATATAATTAAATTTTGACAAAATTACAATTACGTCAATATAGCACCAAATGTGCGATATACTTCTCATTGTTGCGCACAAGTATCATTTAAGGAGAGAAGTAAGGCCATAGTCCACAATGCTAGGCCCAATGTGGGTCTAGAGTTCATAACATAACTTTAATATAAACCTGCGTTGTGGGGTTTTGTCACGACGTTTGCTTCACCATTTCTTTTTCAAAATCTTCTTCGTTAGGAATTCAATGTTTTTCCAAGTAGGCCATCAAATATGCTTTCTTAAATCTCAAAGTTTGCAAAGATCGGAGCTCTTAAAATCAGTGATTCTCGCTAAGAAATACAGAAACTGTCTCCCATACACGAATAATTTAATTTATGTTTTGTATATCTAAACAGTCTTCTGTACTTTAGTATATATTAATGTATGGGGAAATAAATGGTTTAAGCAAACATTGGATTCGTAAAATGAAAACCGTGAAAGGTACTCGAGTAGCTACCACACATTGGAATACGCGTTTGGAACTGCCTGCCGTAAGGTTGATTGAAACCGTGAAAGATAGCATGCAGACCAACATGGTTGTGGGATTCTATTCACGATTTTGATAATCGTATTTTCTAAAGATGGAGGCTGGTGACTTAAATAGCAGATTCGAATTCTAGTTTAAACTCCAACCGCCACAAATTAATTTATACAAACCATAAGATCCATTGTTCTGTTACAATTTTGTGGACGAAATAGGAAAACAAGTAACTAATATTTACAGTTAATTTCTTTTTATGTTACCAAGTGACGGGACGAATAAGTCGTGTGCTTGGTGTTAAGCGACACCGCACGGCCGTGGCAGTTGCAGTACCATTTAGAGCTTTAAATCGCAAAGATCTGAGGAACACTGCCACTGCGGCATGTCACCCTGAGACATAATTTGACAAGTCCCATGTAAGAAAATGTTATTAAGACTTACAGGGAAAAGATAAATGATAACAATTGCTGAAACGGATCCAATTCAGCATAATATATTAGTCACAGCACGACTACTGTAAAGCTGGTTTGCAGTTAGAACTTTTACAGGACAAGATAGCACGAAAGTACTGACGTTAACACAAAATGTGCCAGTAATCTATTTGCCAAAAAGCAAAATTAAAATACAAATGTCATGTCTTAATATATTAATTCAGTCAATCAACTTTCTCTGTAATCGAAAACTCCAGGCTTTGCGTTACTTCCGAGGGTGACTTGAGAAAGGCAAGTAAATAAGGGATGAAAGGTTCGCCCTTCGGAATTTGAAACGTAAGACTGTAAAAAGAGGAAAATCAATTGCTGTACTAACATTCTATTACACCTCGAGGAAACCTATGCCCATTAGTGAGACATAAAATAAATCGAGGGCTCTGAGGTAAAACCCAATAAATGTGTGAATTTACGCGAAATGTATTATCTAATTCATGATAGTGTACGGCTCATGCACTTGTCAACAAACCGGGTTGATGGCATTGATGGAGTTAAATCTATCATGGCGTGAAAGTGTTGGCCGCTTATACAGTGATTGCAGTCGATAAATATCCTATTGACTATCGAACGAATGTTGATCTCATTCCCATTATTCAGGCCCATTATTCGTCCAACTGCTGGGCACAGGTTCATTTTGAATTGTCAATTTTTGTACGTTCACACATACATACACTGTATTTACAAGTAGAACTACGTCCATTAAAAATTTCAAAGAGGAGACATATTTTAAACGTTTTCATTTTAATTCAATATAGGTAATCAAATCTGCCTGTTCTTGTTAAAATTTATAATTTATGTATAAAAATTGATATCGATACTAGGCAATAACGCAATTAGTAATAATTAGAACGTCGTAACATTCACGATTTAGACATTTTTGGTAATATTTATTCTTCTTTCGCAATCTATCGATAAAACTGTCGACAACAGCACTACATGACTATTTATTTTTTTATGAAACTGGCAACCCTGCAAATGTTATGGATTCCACAATAGAATAATAAAAAATCAGGTTAAATAATTTAACGAAAATTCACACACTTATTGAGTTTTGCCTCGTAGATACCTCTGGAAATCTATTATCTAAGTATATATAGGGGAAATAGTATAACAAAAATGCTCAATACAAAAGAATTGAAAAAGACTAATTTCATCTAAGACCTTTTTTTTTTCAAATTATTTTGTAAGAAATCAATATTGTAATTAAAAGGCTATATTGTGCAGGATCAGGGATACGTTTGACATTTAAGATTTGAATTTAACTCTACGCCATATACAAAAAGATCGGTCCAAAGTACACGTGTGTTCTGCAAATTGACACCTAAATAATAGCAGATGTGTCCTTATTATAACAAACTTGCGAATTACATGAAAGTTTTTGGATAAATAAAGAGAAAACAAAGTTTTATGGTTTAAGTCCACCACTGACGTTATAACAAAGATGGCGTCATAACGTGTGTTACATTAGAGTGTTAAACAATCACTAGGTTGCTTACCAGTTTTGCAGCTGGCGCTAAGCGGACAAGCACAGCGCTGTCCGCCGCAGGCTGCGCAATCGCAGGAGTCCACGGCGGCTGTCCAAGGTGGAGTTTCCGTCACGCCCGGTACCTGGTTCACCATAATAACCTTTAAATGCTGACCCGTAATTTTAAATACAAAACTACCCTGAGATCAGACGTGTTAACTAAACTAATATATACCTGACATAATATTGAAGTCAAATTTTAAAGCACTGTTTGTAAAAACATCTAAATTCCAAAATATGGACTCACTCGCCCTATAGATAATATGAGTTTTGATATTTTTTTTACGACGTAAAATCTGAAAGTCATTACGTTTCATTTATGGGGAAAAATATTTTGTTTCAATTTTAGTAAATGTTTGTATGTGTGACGATCTTAAACTATCTATCTATAATAATAATATGCTTTCTTACTTTCTGTTCTAAACTGGGCCCAAGAGTTGTGACCTTCAGCTCTTCTACATCATCCCTGTCATCAGTAATGATGTCCAGGTCAATTTTGCTAACTCCATCTTCCAGCAAACTCCTTAATCCATCAGCTTCCTTCGATTTTTCTCCTAAAACAAAGAGAAGTTAATAAATATTTTTGAAAACAACGTGGAATTTGTGATTTGTAATGTTTATCGTCAGAAAAAAGAAACTGACAAACGTATAATAAACTCATGTTAAAGAAAGACAGTCAGTCTTGCTCTCTCTGAAATGCATGATCCTTGATCATGGCACTTGCGTAAGAGCAACAGTTATTATATATATTTTTTTAGAGTCTGTAGTCTCGACTAATGTGAAATGTTTAAATAGTGACAAATTTTTAGAAAATAATTTATACATTCAAAACCTACATTAATTATAAATGTCAATCCGCAACAAATATAAATCTGCAACAGGTTTCGTCATATAAAAATTAATAATTCAATTCGCCTGACTTAGTTTTGTTTATATTTAACTATAAGAATGAAAAAGGACCGTTCTGAATCGTAGCTGGTTCCAATGTCCCCATAATACTGACAGCATTACCGACGACGCACCCCAAGTCCCCTGAGTCTCCACTGCAATTGGCACAAATGTCGCACGGCTGTTCAATAGTGTTGTAACTCAAAATAAGTGAAATTTAATATTATATCATTACTGTACGTAAAACTTGATTCTCTACACTTAAAAAAACTGTCGTTAGAATATTGCAAGAAACAATCGAAAGACATCTGCTTAACTCAAAATGAGACACACTTTATGTGAGCTAGTTCTAGCCAAAATAACCCTTATTCAAAAACATGAAATTATTTTTTCAATTTTATTGTTAAATATATTTGAGAAATTGTTTAAGTGTCTATAATAAACTATAACATACATTTTAGTGTTTTTTTTTGCGGTAAGTGAGTAATTCGTTTTTGATTGATTCGCTGCCAACCCGCTGGTGTGACTCAGATGAGACGGCGCAAACGTATATATATATATATATATAGTAAATATCAGTGTATTTTTTTAAATAAGATCATTTCAATTGTAATACGTTTTGACGAAACTATTAATTCAACATTGTTTTTTTTTCTTAATTAATTTTTATTAATTTATATGTGTGACAGTTGCAGTGCCATTCAGAGCTTTGAATCGCAAAGATCTGAGGGGCACTGCCACTGCGCCTGTCATCCCGAGGCATAAGTTGACAAGTCCCATGTGCCTATAATTTCATCAGCGCATTACTGCTTAGTGACAGAAATAGGTAAGGTGGCAGTAGTTTCCTCAACAAACTCTTTAACAGGAAGCTCAACTGCTTCTATAATTATACAATAATGTACACCTGGTTAAGAATTAATAAATCAAATCGTATGTTAAAATTTGTGTTAAGGCAAACCACCGGAGGAGAAGCGGAAAACTGTTTTGCTAGGTCAAATCGTTTCGGGTGTCGTTGTGGTCGAATGGTCGAATCTTCGGGATCCTACGGCACCCACAACACACGGCCTTGCGGGCAACGCCGGTGGAGTTTAAGTGCGGTATGCCCGAGAATCCCACATAACTTCCGAGCTTCCCCAAGCTCGGTCGTATTCATAAAGCATTTCTCCACCGTTAAAAAAAGGTATAATGAATGAAATTTTTATTGAATTGATATTCAATTATTTTTTGTGAAATTACTCCACGTCTGAAATATCCAACACGTCTTCTTGCATACCTGGATCTTTGTATTAATAATTATAACAAACTAGTGGAGTAATTTCACAAAAAATAATTGAATATCAATTCAATAAAAATTTAATTAATACAGTGAATAGCGACATCTCTCGCCAGGACTGGTAGCTGTAAAGGTACTAACTGGGTGATAAATCTGTCATAGATTTCTCATAGATGGCGCTACGACTAAAAAGTCGTTGAAAGACCAAGTACAAAGACACGACGCAAGCACATAGAAAAATTCGTGAGGTCCGTTGGTTTGTTCCGTGGCTTAGTTGGTATAGCGTCTGGCACGGTATGCAAGAAGACGTCGGTTCGAATCCGACCGGATCGAAAGAATTTTTTCTGAGTGTTGGATCTTTGTATTAATAATTATAATGGTTTAGGTATTTACTATCAAATAACGGTCTCACAAAAAATACACGATGTACCTCATATTGTCTAAAGAAAATCCTGACGATGGGAATAGGATGTACTTTATCCGATTATATAAAGGTGTGACAGCACAGCCTAAAACAAAAGTCTAAAACGAATATATCTAACTCTGTACATAATAAATAAAGTTTCATGCGGAGATATTTCTCTTCAAGTACCACAGAACCTGCTAAACTTTGGTTTTCAACTGAAGCGGCTGTAGTTATTAAATTCACATTTATCCTAAAACTTGCAAATCGTCCAGCAGTTTAATGACACGCCGCGTACCCGCTCCCCCGTCAGTCGTCATCGAGCGCTTTTGGACGTCGGATCTGTATCAAACTTCCTCCGCATGTTCTTATTATATTCATATTAATCTTGAACGCGAGGATTGCGAAATGCAACGGGCGACCTCCCACACCTCACCTCCTAAAGTCTAGGCTCGCGTTGAAAAACCGCGCCTCAAAATACTTTTATCTACACACATATCATAATAATAATTTATGTGACTGTTTCATAATGAAAGGCATTAAAATACGAGTCTGGATTCATAAAAACATCACACGAGTGTTGTAATTATGTACAGTACATACACTGCTTTATCTAAATATATATTATACGC
>NW_020653731.1:1702782-1751624 GCF_003589595.1 Hyposmocoma kahamanoa
TAGAAAAATTAAAGTAGCTACTTTAACTTTTTTCATTTGTGGCACTCAGTGGATAATTGTGACTATTATGTTATTTCTCGAATACAACAATTTAACAGTCACAAAAATATTTGCAATTGATTCTATAGTTTTCACAGTGCAGAACATTATATTTACATTGTTTTTCTGTTTGTTAAAATCAAACAGAGAACTGTGGTTTTCGTTTTTTATAATCTCGGTACAGAGTATTAAAAAAAACCAACCTCAAACGTACGTGGAATTACATCTATTAGCTAAGTTTTATTGAAATATCCCCTAGTTCGCCACTATACAGGACTTGACACAGGAGATAATAAAAATCGGTTCTCACTACTCAATATATTTATTGCATTCATATGGTACATACATGTCTTAAAATTACAATAATGCTACACATTATGAGCCCTTTATTAGGGATAACACTAAGAGCAGAGGTAGGCCAAGGTTTCAATTCTTAAATAGAATTGTTATTTATCAAATAATCATATTAAATATATATATATATGTCATGTAATAAGAAAGAAATACGTCATATTATAAGCAGAATTATGTCACTCGAAAGTTTGAATTTAATTAGATTACAATAGTATAACTTTGTAGTATATAATTACCATTTCTTTATTATTCCTGGTGACCTATAGTAAAGGTCCAACCTAGTTTAGGCACCAGTCTTCCACCTAACAATTTCACTGTATGATGTTCTTTACTTTAAATACCCTGTAATTTGTATTGTTGGTGGAAAGAACAATAAATAATTTTTGAATTTTTTGATTTTTTTTTTTAATTCAAATTTATTATAATATTATTATTTTTATTTGTCATCAAAGTATTCATTTAAATCGTAATAGCATTTATTAATAAAATGTAATTTTATTTTATTTACAAACAGTGAATACTTATCCTCGTTTTTAATAATGGGCGGGAGCTCGTTGAATATCCTCACCGACATTGAGTGGGGACTTGAGCTGAGTATGTGTAACTGAGATCGTGGCAGAAGCAATCTATTGCGAGGTCTAAAAGTGTATCGTCGGGGCAGGTCGTCAATGTTAGTATAAAAGTCAGGGTGTTGTTTAATAAATTTACAAATGTCTAAAATATATATTGAACACAAAGTCTAAATTTTGAATTGTTTAAAGTGCGGTCTGCAGCTATCAGTACTACTCAAATTATCAAGAATACGGATGCATCTTTTCTGGATTGTAAATATTTCTCGTGCGTGCACACTATTTCCCCTAAGGATAAATTAAGTATATTGAGAGAGAAAAACGCCTTGAATTGGAGAATAGCAAAACCAACCATTAAAATAATTGCTCCTTAAGTAAAATTTGTTCTGAAAAATGAATGTTCATGCGTGATCAGCCACCTTTAGAGGTAGATGATTTTCTTAAAAATGAAATGAGACCACTATGGAGGTACCATCTTTCCAACAAAAAAAGAATCATGAAAATCGATTCACGAATACCGGAGTTATCGTGTAACATACATACAAAAAAAACATACAGTCGAATTGAAAACTCCCTCCTTTTCTTGAAGTCGGTTAAAAAGAAGGTATAGAACGCTTAGATTTAATGTCAAAGAAGTAGATCTAGCAAAACAAGACGTGACTTGCGCGTGAGTGACATAAATCATGAGATCCCCTTGCGAGAATGGCATTACCTCGCGCTTTAGGCTGCTTTTCCACTAGAGATGTGCGACGTGGTGAGGAGGTGTGCGAGGAAAAAATCTACCAATAGGATTACTTTAATTCCCTAGCCTCGCTTAGCGCAGCTCCGGTGGAAAAGAGTTAGCGGAGCTAAGTATTTGTACACACAAAATGGCGAGAGACGTATGTGAGAGATGAAGGGGGGGAATGTGCAAATCGGTGTAGGAAACTAGAGGTACTGAAAGTAAGACACTAACTGACACTGACACGTCGCCACCGCTCACCCCACCACACCGTACCCCGCCCGCGCAGAACTGAAAAGCGCCGCTGCATATCCTCTAACCACCTAGCTACCTCGCATAGCTTAGGTGGAAAACATCACACCGTTTCACAGCGCCGCTACACATCCTCGCACCGCCTCCTTACCTCGCACATCTCTGGTGGAAAGGCAGCCTTACGTCGCTCTCGCGCTAGTCGCGCCCACCGGTGACCACGATAGGGTGCGACTGGCACGAGAGCGATATAAAGCGCGACAAACTGTTGTTCTCGCATAGGTAATAGCATTATCTCGCACTTTATATCGCTCTCGTGTAAGTCGTGCGCTATCGTGCCAGCCCTACTGATGTGACTTCGTAAGTCTAAATCGAAACAAGTATTATAAAACCCGATAATTTACTTTATAATATTGTTTTATTGTTTTAAATATTATTACGTAAGTTTGTGTAACATTTTCAATTCTCAATTTTTATGTTTTAATAAATAATTTTGCTTTATCAAAAACATAGTATATTTTTTCGCTCGATTTATTTTTCAGTACGAATTATGCCAAATATATTCTTGTGCGATATCTTTTATGTAAAGAAAATTAATAAATACATTATGCAACACCTAGTGCGTAAGTTATTACAAGTTAAAATAACATTTTTTGCTTTTTAACTTAAACATATCCTTTTTGTATGCATATTATAGGTTCTATGTTTGAAAGTAAACATAACATTAAGTGATTTTCTTACGTTTAAACATGAAGCCTCTATTATACATAAAAATGATATATTTAAGTTAAAAAGCAAAAAAATTGTATTTGACATACAACAATTTACGCGGGAGGTATTATACGGTGGCCTATCAGTTAAATTAACCTATCTCCTATAGGTCTAGTATAACAGGGCACGACTTGCGCGTTAGCGACATGAAGTGCAAGATACTGCTATTTTCGCATAGATGTACGCTTCTATATCGCTCTCGTGTAAGTAGCTTCCAGTCGTGTTACACCCCGCTCATACGGCATTGTACTGTACTGCACGTTTTTTTGCAGTATAAATCTTACCGAATAAACCACACCACAGTCCATCGTCAAGATCGAATTTCAAAAACCTTTTGCACCCTAGCGTGCAAAAACGCTTTTGCGCGCAGATTTCAAATGAGAAAGAAAGCCTTTCCGAGCTAGTGAGGTGAAAATGAAACATACCTGCATAAACATTTTAAGATTCTGAAATAATGATTTTTTATCAACGGAGTTTCCTCATTTGCCCCTCGGACTTGTTAAACGGTGAATAACTCTCTATCGCAATATTACCAACCTTGGCAGCCATAACCGTTGACGTGCAGCACGAAGCCCGAACTGCAACCGCACTCGTATGTGCCGTCGTGCAGCTCACGACAAAGCTGTTCGCATGGACTACCCTCGCCACATCGCCCTGGAACAATAATAACATATTTTAAATTACCATCACTCATAACTGTACTTCATATTTAAACCAGACTAAATAAAATAAATGCGGGTTGCACGCAAGGAGCTTCACAATAAGTCTGACGACTGTCGCGTCTAGCTTGTTCCCATATCACGACTATTTGTCTTGACTATGTCGTGGACGTTTGTTTCATTGTTGAACGACTATCGTGTTCAGCGTTCCCAATAGATTGTTACGACAATTTGTCGATTCACGGCAGCTTGTCGTTTGCATGACAAAATCGTTTGAAGCTGCGGTTATCTGTTGTCACATTTTTATCGTGACGTGTTATTTATCGTCAGACGACTGTCGTTCTAGCACTTCCCATTGTCACAACAGTCTGTCGTTGATAACGTTAATAAAGTCGCAAATGACGCGCGATTCCATCGCTCCACTTGCGATTTACAGGGGATTGCATCGATGCAAACGCGCGCGTGTGTAAAGGCTAGCTACTGCATGGCTAATGCATCGCGTTTTCATCGCTGCTAAGAGTCGCCATGTGTAATCGTTCTAAGACATACTATTCATATTCCCTGTACGTCAGGCGTACCCTGGGTAAGAATCAGCAAGAACCGTACTGCCAAATCCTTTCACCACGATGGCAAACATGTGCTATATTTCTAGGCTGCAAATCTCGCATCGATACGACAAGAAGAAGAATAAAATAAATCAGTGCTCTAATCACTGTGGACATTAAAAATGGGCGTAGTGACATTCACAGAAACTATAACGTAAAGGTAAGTAATACTTTAAACAGGTACTAAAAAACCGATCTCAAAAGTTCTTTCCAACAAAAAATGAATCATCGAAATTGATTCACAAAATTATCAAGTAATATACATACAAAAATAACATACAGTCAAATTCAGAACCTCCTCCTTTTTTTGAAGTCGGTTAATAATAGGACAAAAGACGTGCACGAAAATTATCTATCTCGAACAGAACGTTAATGGCGGTCTCTCGAATACTAATTGGGGCGCGAGGAGCTGAGGGTTGATAATTGCGCTTAAAATGGAAATTAGCGGAAGTCGTTTGTTTATTACCATATTTGGTCATAGAAAAGATCATATTTTGGCAAAACAGGGTCGGTGGTGAGATGCGCCATCTACACTCAAGGAAACGAAAGATGGGTGGTCCTCGCGATACCGGGTCTGGCGCATACAACTACGCTTCGGCGCGCACCTCGGCGTAGACACTATACTATGTTTTTTATATACATATATATAATATCCAAAGAAGGGACGAACAAGTCGTGCACCTGATGGTAAGCTACACGCCTGTCCATAACAGTTGCAGTGCCATTCAGAGTTTCAAATCGCAAAGATCTGAGGGCCACTGCGCCCGTCATCTTGGGACATAAGATGACAAATCCCACGTGCCTGTAATTTCACCAGCACCCTTGTCCTTCAAAACCGGAACACAATAATGCTTACATTACTGCTTGGCGGCAGAAATAGGGAAGGTGGCATTACTTCCCTGGACGAACTCTTTCACAAGGAACTCTACTGCTATTAATGTACTGGATGAATGTAATGTGATAATGTCAAAGTCAGTGGCTGCGGTATGAGATATGGTGTTAATGTGCCCTTCGCTCTGAGCTCTCAGGAGATTTTTGATCTTCTGTGAAACGTACGCTGGTGTGAATAGCACGAACGGCAGCGACATGGTCTTTAAGGCCACTCGAAAGAAATGATTTGAAATTTTGCTTTATTTTCTCGGCACAAACAGGCTTAAGAGTAAAAGAACTTATAGGTTAAAACAAGATTGGGCATGCTGTTTTGTGAGAGACTGGTGCCCGAGGTAGGTATAGAAAAACCTGTATTGTACAGGTCATCAGGCTTCCACTCTGTAGATGAGCATTAAGGTTATGGCACTGTGGTTGTGATACAGGAGAAAAATTAATGTAAAGATTTTAGAAACGGTGATGGTCAAACGAATGTAGAAAGGGAACGTATAGGGCATGTGCGATTAGAAGTAACGTGCTGGCACGCAGATTTGCTCGATATAATAGACAAATAGAAATAACACTTTTATCTAAACACATGTCATAAACCTGCTATGATGTGTTCAAAAACTGGAAATTACGATCAGCATAAAGATAAACTGTTTTGTTAGAACAAATTTCTTATCTGTGAAAATGTTATTATTAAGCATATTAATAACATCGAATTCCATGTTATTATTACATTCAAATTTCGAACATCTCTGAAAAACAAAACAATTTGATTCGACCTCAATTCTAATATCAGTCGACATGAAGTTTTATTCGAAATTAAATGCCAATTGCAAACAATTTTACAAATTTCACATGATAGTTGATATCGAACGATATAATAGTTGGGGCCGACTCTAGTTTGTCAAGAATGAAATAAAAACTACGGTTGTGTGACATGCGTGAGAAAAGTTTTTATTTGCCGCCATTTCGCCAGTCGTACCATGCGGTTCCTGAACACATCACAGAGTGCTTATAATATGTGTATAGATAAAGCAGTGTATGTAACTACATAATTAGACATTAAAACGACCGTGTGATATTTTTATGAAACTCGCCTGTCGGCTCGATTCATAAACCCACACTCGTATTTTAAAACCTTTCATTATGTAACAGTCTATTATCTATAACTATTTTTTTACGAATCTAGTCGTACGCTCGATGGTAAGCGACACGCCTGTCCATAACAGTTGTAGTGCTATTTAGAGCTATAAATCACAAAGATGTGAGAGGCACTACCACTGCGCCCGTCGCTCTGAGACATAAGTTGATAAGTCCTGTAAATTCACCAGCACCCTTCAAATTGGAATTCATTTATGTGAACGTTTATTTCTTGGCTGCAGCAATAGGTAAGGTGGCAGTATTTTCCTGGACAAACTCTTTGACAAGGAGATAGCTGCTGATATGCGTAGTGGATAAAGGCTTTGGAATATGGTACAGAACCACTCAGAGTAACCCACAGTGGTACCCTGGCTTGATTCTGTCAATATAGCAAGGAAATATCTGGTATCAGCTTTTAGACTGCATTCTGGTCACATTCCAAGTAATAAATTCTTTCATATGATGGATTTTAAACCATCCCCATTCTGCAGTGCTTGCAATAAAATAGAGGATCTGTATCATATCATATCATGTATTGGTGGAATGCAACCGTTACGTAACCCTGAGAGATACAATGTTTGAGAATGTAAGTTTATGCAATGGACAAATTAATTGTTGGCTCAGAGCGTCTGTATTATGTATTCGCGCTCTAAATTTGTACAAGTTTTAGAACATGTACCTTGAGTAGGAGGTAGGTGTCCCAGTATTCCTCCCATGAGACTGACATAGTCACGCAAGGTGGCTAATGCCTCAAACAAAATAGATTAAAATTAAAAAAACGTCGCAAGAGCACTGTGCGTTTGCTTGCGGGCTCTACACAGATCAGTAATGAGTAGATGTGTCAAGTCATAAAAGTATAGACATTATAAGTATTGTGATTTTTAAGTTTTATTGAATGTGTGAGATATCTACGAATGCTTTCGTAGATTTCTCACAGAATGGCGGCAAACACATAGAACCAAAAAAAAGTAAGGTCCGCTAGTTTCGTTTCCGTGGCTTAGTAGGTATAGCGCGGTTTGCTGGAAGATGTTGGTTCGAATCTAGCCGGATCTTTGTATTAATTTTTTTATTTTTAATTATTCGGTTCACAAAACTGGATACAATTCAGACATAAACTACAAGTATTTCATTTATATAGTGACGCGATAAGAATGTATTCTATTTGATGTGAACACAACATGCACAGCAGACCAAAATAAGTGTATAAGTATCAAAATATTAAATAAGTGACCCAACAAAGTCTGTCGTATAGTTAACATAATAGACACTTTCTAATTGAGTTCCTAGATGAGACTACAGAACCAGAGAAAATATCGAAATCAAAACGGACACCATTGTACGAAGAACACATGCGATACAGTGGACAGTGTTGACCGAAGTTAGTTCTACAAATAGGGAGCGAAAATGTTTTAAGATTTAGCAGGCAACTGACGGGAGACGGAGACACGTAACGTTGAATGATGTCAGGTGCAGCTATCATACCATGAATAAGTTTGAATAGAGAAACAGCCTCATTGCTCAGTACTCTATGGGGCAGCATCAACACCATTTCACGAGACCTACCTGAGTCAAAGTCAAAGATTATTTATTCCATAGGTAAAAAAAATTTACACTTGAAAACGTCACAGTTAAGCTACTGCTCGTTCACTACGCTGACCTCCCTGAGAAGAACGAGCAAGAAACTCTAGGGATTGCTCTCTTCAAATAAACTTAAATGCTATGGAATACACTTTGAATCAAATTTGTGTGGATTCTGGAGCCATGTCGTTTTTCCATACATCTTTATCTAACACGTAGTCTTCAACTTTGTAATATGATTTTTCGATCAAAATATTTTTAATGTAGTTTTTAAACTTAGGAATTTATAAACTGAATATATGCTCCGGAATCTTATTGTAAAAACGTATACAGTTCCCCGTAAAAGAGTTGTTTACCTTGGTTAAACGAAATCGTGGTACCATGAGTTTGGACTTAGCTCTAAGGTTAATATTATGGATACATAACCTGCTCATTATGAAGTCTTTCAATAGACTCCTGATCAAATAGACTTATGGAAGTATTGGGATACGAGTGAAAGTTACTAACCTAATTAAATAACAATAATTTGCAAGCGTACCAATATCATTGGACTTTGAAAAATATGTTGTCCGATAATTATTGATATAAAGATTACACAAACACAAAGAAAAACTCTTTCGATCAGGTTGGATTCGAATGTTTTCAATTCGAAAACGTGTTTTCCAGACCGGGGCTAACCGCTCTCCCAACTGAACTATGAAACTAATCAGCAGACCTCATAAATTTCTCTATGTCCTTGTTGCCGATTTTTGTTTTTGATTAAAAAGTCTTTTTTGCCCGAAGCCATTTGTGAGAGACCTATGACAGTTTTTTCTTCACTTATATATTATTATAAGTAGTACATTGCGATCAACTTTGGATAATGATGTCTTTACAGGAACTGACTAAATTTGATATCTAATTGAAACGGCTTGGCGCTCATTATAAGAAATAAAATTATAGGTGAGAAAACGGTGACTTAATTATTCATTGTGTAGAAATGAAAACGTGCCAGTTTTTCAATGAGCAAAGTGCAAAATATATAATAGTTATAAGTTTTTTTTTATAAAACAAGCCTACAAACTTTGAATAATTACATCCATTTGCCAATTTTGATTGAAAGTGGATTAAATCCAATAAAACGGATTCATCAATTTGCTACCCTTAGTGGTGGAATATTTTCTTAAGATTTGAACGGGACCACTCCTGAGGTACCACCATTCTAATAAAAAAGGAATAAACGAAATCGCGTATATGCATAAAAATACAGTCGAATTAATAATAATAATAACGCACACACTCATAACCCAGCACGAAAATCCTGTATCGCGGGTGCCATGAACATACATAGACAACCACAAATTACAACCAAACTCACTACAGAAATAAATGTAGGCCATACAAATATTTCTCCCGGCACGGGAATCAAACTCGAGACCTCTGCGTGGCAGTCCAGCATGGTAACCGTTCGGCCATGGAGACAGTTCAAGCAAATGAAAACTTTTTCGAAGTCGGGTAAAAGTAGAAAAAAATCAATACGCCCATTACGGCGCGAAAATAAGGGAATTATTTCCTCGCTGCGGCCTCATTATCACGAAAATAAAAAAGTTGGAAATTCGGCTCAAAGGCTTCGACACAGTTGAATTACTTACTTCAGGCAGTCAAGTTTCGTAAAAGCCGATTAATTATTGGACTTTCGCCATGCTGGGAAGTTTAAAAGAACTATTTTCCTTTGCACAATTCGAACGCTGGTGCCAACAGTAGATGGTAGCGTCAATATTTTCAGGATTCGTAAAATTTATAGTCACGGCTGTCAGTGACCATGGGACCTATTTGGGTTTGTTTGAAACAACAAATTTTCTTTAAAAATTTGTTTGAAAAAATGTATGCGATTTGAATACCTTTAAAACGCACAACATCAAGAGTGCCTAGAGATCAAGCAGGTTTTTGCCAATGACTGAAAATCAGGTTTTTTATTTATTTTTTCTACAACGATTTTTTTAAATATCAACCGAACTAATTAGAACACGTATCGTAGACGATATACATTTATCAAATGGCTTTCAATTCGTTTGTAAGAAAATAATTCTGAAATAAGGCCCCGCAGCTCGATCCAAGCAAAATGAACTGTATTGTAAGGGAATAATTTGAATTAGAGCTGAGGTAATATCGTCTTAAGAGTTTTATTTGGATCTTTAATGTATTTATAAGGTTTAAATTGAAATCTTAACGCAAACGCGATAGTTACGTTTACATAATTGAAAACTTACACTAAGGCACTAAAGGTGCCTAGTGTAAGTTATTATGCAGTATGTATTAGGCAGCTTTCACCGATTTCCGCGTTTTTCACATAAAACATCTCACAAATCAATTTTTCAAGCAACCATTATCACCCGCAACATGGCGCCCAATCCTTTTGTAATCTTGTTATATACAACAACGTATCACAAAAACGTGACACGTTTTCGGGAAAGATAATAAGGAAAAGAATGTCTTTCACATACAATATGGCAGAATTGATAAATTTTATATGAAACTTTTAGCTTAACATGTTTACATTATAGGTCAGATTCAGATTCAACGCGTAATTTTTTTTTCACACACTCATGCCCCTAGATAAATGTATAAATGCAACAAAGATGTAATTATACAAAGGTATAATACATATATAACACATAGTTGGTCACAATGATAAATTTATCTCTAAAAGAGATCTCTTCTAGCCAACCCAAGGGAAGAGGGAGACATACATAAACCAACAGATAAATTCAAAATTACCAACACTTACTTACTTAAGAATTATAAATACATAAAATACATGCGTGTAATAAATAACGTCAATGCATATAGGTAAACACGCATTCACACTCTGCGATACCGATGTAATCATTTCATTAAGTATTTATCATTAACATAGTGATAATGATTTTTTTATTAAAAAAATTAATAAATAACGCACGCACCCATAGGCCCGTACATGAGAGATAGCTTGGGCCCTTTGACGCGGTTCAAAGACCTGCTATGATAATTGTTGACGATCCTGTGCGTACAGATGATATAGAACCACTGTCAGCGAGGAGAGACTTTGCCTCCCTATGTATGCCTGTATAATGGCCAATGTTCTGAAGAACTGTTTGACAAATGCCAACAGCAACATTTTATCATGGCATTGCTGGCCACCGGCAGGGAGTCATCCTCGCACTTTGGAACCACGCCCATTTCGTACTGAACGCATAATTAGACTGTGGAATTAATTCCCTGTCGGGGTTTTCCTACAGGATTGCAACACACTCGTGACGCCCCTGGTGTTGCAGGCGTTCATAGGTGACGGTGACCGCTTTTCATCAGGCACAACGTATGCTTGTTTGCTGCGTACTTAATAGAACAAAAAGGCAGAAACCCTGTGTCGCGGGTGCTATGGACAACCACAAATTACACCCAAACTCACGAGATAAATAAATGTAGGCCATACAAGTATTTCTCCCGGCTCGGGATTCGAACCCGGGATCTCTGCGTCACAGAGGTAATTAATAGACAATTTATAGTAATATATTCTCACATTTTTACAACTTTTTTACTACATACAATCATTATTATATTGAATTTTATTATTAACAAAATTTATTTTGAATAATCTTGAAATGTGTCTATGACTAATTTACATGTCATATGTCAAGTTGTATTATTTTTGAGGTCAAAGTATTCTTGAACGGAATAAAACAATACTTAGACAACCACGCGGATAACCTTCTTTGAAACATGATATTTATTTTTAAATTAAGGCGGTACAGTTTTCTTCTTTGTTTATTAACCGACTTCAAAAAAAGGATGAAGTTCTCAATTCGTCTGTATGTTTTTTTTGTATGTATGTTAAGCGATAACTCCGCCATTTGTGAACCAATTTTGATGATTCTTCTTTTGTTGGAAAGAAGGTACCTCAGATGTGCTCCCATTTAAATTTCAAGAAACTATTCCACCTCTAAGGGTGGCAAACTAGGGGATGAATGACTTTTGAAGTCGGCTTTTTTAACCGGAGGTTAGGTTATGGCTATATGTTTAGGCTGCCCTCCTTGTTATGACTAACGGATTTGCATTTTGGTTTTTTTCGAGTGGTATAGGGACCTAAAGTTTTTTGACTCGTATAAATGTCAAATGCGCTTTTTTGCTTAACAATAAAATTTAAATGAAATAAAATATTAAAAAATCGATTAGAGAGGATTGTAGATCACGTTTCGTATTACCCAGATACCTTAATTCAGCTAAAATGTGGATACGTAGAATCTTCCAAACTTTGTTTGCCATGTTTGTACACAAATGGTCAGGTGTACACAAATGAAACTCCCGAACCTTGTTTAGACTTGTATTGGCACTTTACACAGCGTTTTTGTAATTTTGAATTTACGAACATTGCTTTCGTTAATACAATTAGTGCAGGAGTGAAAAAAAAGATGTTCGCAGCACATTTTCTAATCTCTCTTTATCTATCTAACTTTTGCACATACTTTAACGTCAGACGTTTACACGCCGCATTATTAAATCTGATTTATTTCTATTCAATTTGTAATTATAACTACAAAAAAAAGATGTACTGCCTACCAACAAAATATCTTTACTACAATCTAATTACAACATTTGATCAAATACAAATACCTACATTTTTTTTCATAATGAAATTGTCTTCTAAATCCCTTCTTATTTAATTCCCGCCATTTTTTCCGCAATTAAGGAATTTTAAAAGCGCTGTCACTGTCTTCTAAGCACTGTCTAGACAAGTATAATACCATTGCTGTCTAATCGAACCGCCAATGGAAATATTTGAACCAATCACAATCAACTTCGACGCGCCATCTTACATTGTAACAAAACCTAACAATTATCAACTAACAAACTTTTAAATGAATATTTGCAATAAGCTTATAAGTCGTTCATGATACTGCAATATTTAATTAATAAAAACATTATTTTTTCTATTTAACTCTCATATATTTCTTAAATACGTTAGTTAATCTAAGGAGGCATTATGTATTTTTGTATTGAGGCAACCAACACTCGTCTCTCGGCGTCGGTTTATTAATATCACTTTGCACAAAAAAAGTCGTTGAGAACCCACAGTTTTGAATGAGAATAAATAGTCGAAATGTTTAAGCTTTCTACTGCCTTAGCTCAGGGGCTAGCCCACTTGAAATAGCCGGAGATTGGACGGGGTACGTATATAGACACATGTAGGGTCCGTATCCCATTCGAACATCGTAGCCTGTGTAACCACAACGCTGTCGGGAAGTTAATACATCTGTCTAATATAGATCGTGAGTTTGCAAAGTACCGCAAACATAAATCATTATCTAAATATATATGCCCATTTCTCATTTGTAATCACACGCGTTTACTTACTGTGTTTAAACAGGTTTCAAAAATATTAAGATATTTATTTTCGTCGATAATTATTACGAGAATTATCTGATAATTATCCAACATAAATCCGATAATTATCCATGTTGATTAACAGTTCCGTCCTCTTATTTTTGGCTAAAAATCCCAAGCAGGGAGAAAAGTAAATAAACATGAAGACAAATCTTTGAGATTTTTTGAGATTGATTTTCTTTTTTAATAAATTTTCATTCATTTATTTGGGTAGGCAAAGGTGTTACCATACAGCCTTGCCAGTGGACTTTTGAATTTGGACATTTGAATGTTAGACATGGAGAAAATTGGATTTCTTTGCGTTACGTGAGTTTGATACCTAGCAAGCTTGATATTTCTACGCAAGCAACAAGGAACGTTTGTGGCACCATTGGTCAATCACAGAGCAGTAGCGTCCACGCGTCCAATATAACCCAAACAAAGACAAGGCGCCGCGCATGCGAGCAAGTCTCTCCGCAACGCAAAGCGGAAGACTCGTGATCGCCTTTGCGCGGATGGCACATTTCTACGCCGTGTACCCAGCCAACGCAAGCAAGCGAAAAACGCAAGCGAAGGACTCGTGAATCCGGCGTAAATAATCACTTTGATGTAACGTTTAATTTCGTTTCAAAAATTTATCCGCAGTAACCTTTACACTTTTACAGGCTTGTAGCATTACTTATTCGTTAATAAGACCATGCGGCATGTTTATTATTTTGATCAATATTGTACAATTGTGTTATTTGTATTTACAATATTTACACGGTATTTACACTGATCTAATTATTGCTTGGTTCATAATTAGAATTTGAAAATAAAAGCGAACTACAATGTGTAGCGCAGTCGCCAGTCTCTTACAGAACGGAGATCGCGGATGATTTTCTTTGTGAAATACGTCGTCTGGCGTGATGTGAGTGATGGTGACAATTACTGAAACGGAGTAACAATCTATGTGAGTTTGGAATGTCGTTCCTTCGTAAAAAGTCACGGTGATACTATTTGACGGCGGATGACTATGATATTTTCATCGTTACGTTATTAATCACCCACCTCTATTGAATATGTCTCTGATACAAACACATGGAAAAATGAAAAAGAAAAATAGCGGGCTTTTGAAGTACAGTTTTAAAGTTTTAAAAAAATTGAAAAAAATACTAAGAAAGAAATAGTGATGAAGAAAGTTAGAACTATAATCCTTATTTTAAACCAAACTACAAAAGATTTTATCCTGAAAATTCCACTAATTAAAAATTCAGTTTTTGTTCAAAGTGACAATAATGTGAAAGTGAAAACACAAATATTGACTCCCTCTTTTAAGCGTAAAATACTATTTAGAAAACCCAAACCAGAGAACTAAGTTATTTAAGAGAAAATGAAAACATAATATACTAAGATTACAATGGAAAATATTTATTGAGGATCCCGATAATTAAACGAAGACATAGTTCAAAGGATTTGTATCCAAGCCCAAACTCTTATTAAAAAAATACAAACACATTGCACGACATTGCTAGCGGTAGCATTTTTTTTGTTCCAATTATTTTTTATAAACATCAAAGTACATTTATCAAAATTATTATCTCTTCCAACCATGGTTGAAATTCATCATTAACGCGAGTAACAAAAAATAGATTTCCAAATATGTGTAATATGTTCGCGAATATAACTTGTTTTAATTTTCTATTAATATAGGTGTTGCGGATCGGCTTCTAGTCGTGGCAGATACAAACAATGATATTATACTTGTTCAGAACAATGTATTTTCGGTTGAGTTGTGAGGTTTTTATATTGTATTCAAATAGAACTATGACAACCTTTTTGACAGCTAAACAGCATCTTATAAATACAAAGATCGAACATAAAAAAAAAATCGTTTGACCAGGATCCCGATTCAGAACTCTTCGATTTCTTAACCGAATCATTCCATTGGATGTCGTTCTCGAATCGAAGGGCGCTTTCCGAACATTCGAGTTAAAACGTTCGATTCGGATTCGTATACGATATCGTTATCCAACAACGTTTATGGAATTAGTCGGCGTTATACATTGACTTACAATTGTATGGACGTCGGGTCCGCGCTAAAAAGTGTCCGAACTTATAGGGCGTTAAAATCGTATACAGAGCATCATTCACGCTTTAGTCTTCATTTGTTCAACTGACAGCGAAGCAAGCAAAATTAGACAGTACTGCGATGACATTACAATTTAAATTCAACGTTTTAGCTTTTTCATATTCCTTTACATGTCACTACGTTTAAATAGGTTGACTTGGGACATTTTTTTCGTGGTTTTTGTATTAGACCCGTCGTCCATTTATTTGTAAGTCAATGGCGTTATAAGAAAAATGAAATCGTTTTAATGTACATTTTTAAATGCTCGCATTAAAATAAATTAATAAAATTGAACAAAATCCACATACTATTTAAAGTAATAAAACATTTCCATATTACATTCTTTGCTTTGTAAACAATAGGACGTTCGGTAACTTTCATTCGATAACTGTGTTCTGAATAACGTTTGCAGTCTTTGCCGATCGAGAAGTTCGAGTAATCGTACGGGTGTGACGTCATTTCGGTGCGGTTTCGAATACGACAGTTTGATGTTCGATTCGGTTATTGTGAATAAAAATTAAAAGAAATCGTACGATATCTATTCGAATCGGTCAACAACAGAGTTATCGTAAGCTTTTGAATCGACCTGCTGACACGACTCGAACCTGTGACCACGGGATGCCGTCCCCATTGCTTTACCAACTAAGCTACAGGTCGAGTTTATTACGTCGCGACGAATTCTTCTATGTGTCTGTTATAGATCTTTACATGAGTTTTCGGCTTTCGATGCCGAAGCGTCATCTGTGAGAGAATTTTTGAATGGTAACTTTCCAGTCACGATAAGCTGACGTTGATTTCGCCTTTCATGAACATGTATTATTGATTTGTTTTATTTACGAAATAACACGACTAGTTTATTATAAGTATTAATTACAGAGATCGAAAACAAAGAAAAAACCTTTCGACGCGACAAACTAGTGCAGTTATTCACAAAAATAAAAAAAATAATCTTGTTAAATATTTACTGAATCTGGATTTTTTCCACATTTTGTTATATTTCTTTACAATTTAACACCTTCTAACTTGCTGCAGTTCCGACGGCGACATTAGAAGCAGCTTGGTACGTGTTAACACGTCTTGCAGCTGTGAATTTTTCAACGGGATAACAGTTTTTCTTTTTTATCCTTTTACAGACTTTTTAAATTTGATTTTATTTTATGCTGTCAAGTGACGGAACGAACAAGTTGTGCGCCTGGTAGCAAGCGACACGCCTGTGAGCAGTGACACTCAGAGCTTTAACTCGCAAAGATCTGAGGAGCAAAACCACTGCGCCCGTCACCCTGAGACATAAATTGACAAGTTCCAATGTGACTGTAATTTCACCAGCACCCTTACCCTTCAAAAACGGAACACAGTAATGCTCATACTACTGCTAGGCCGCAGATATAAGTGAAAAGGTTGTAAACCCTAATGAGCCCTGACTAGGTACACGGTAATGAAATAGCATACTTCAGTCCGCAAAAAAATATTCGTAATTGAATCGAAATGGGAAAAAAGAGGCTGTAACAAAAAAAGGTATACAATAAAAAACAGGTACAACGCTACAAAATACTCCCTACTTAATTACTAAACGTGACATAGACTTACCCCGAAAGGGCCGAGTTGTACAGTATTACAGATTGGTATTAAAATTGACACATTATTAGTAGTAGTTATTACAGAGTGGTACTAAAACTCGAAAAAGAACCAAAATTAGAAGCAAATAAAAATTAGAGGAGTACTGTTCGCTGCCGCGATCGAGCAGGGAGTGGCGACGGAACGAAACAAAATCGTAACGGCGAGGCAAACGAATTAAAGAACGATTCAAAATTGAAAACAAGTATCCAGGAACCGAGAAAAGGCGATAAAAAGGTGTAAGGAGGTCACATCATCACATAAGTACGGTGGCAGTACTTCCTTGGACGAACTCTTTCACAATGAGATATGCTACAATTTTAATTTGGTGACTGTAATATAGTTAGTGTATTACACTACGCGAAACAGCATGAAGTCAAGGGAACCCGTAAGTTTAAGTCATTAAGCCATCAATGTTCTCTGTCTGAGTGCTGTGAAATCATTTATCAACTCTATGGAGCGGCGGTATTGGTTAACCATCCATCATAGTGCATGTGTTCGATTCAACGGCGCGCGAATTTCATTACATCGATTACAAATGGTGCAAGGCATAAGTGGTAATGGGTAACTGATTATTTGGTTATTTTGTCGTTAAAAAACCAAAACAAAAATCTGCAACAAGAAAATAGAAAAATTTGTAAAATCCGCTGGTTCGTTCCGTGGCTTAGTTGGTATAGCATCTGGCACGGTTTGCTAGAAGACGTTTTGGTTCGAATCCAGCTGGATCGATGAAATTTTTTCGTAGTGTTCGATCTTTGTGATAATAATTATAACAAAGGTTTCAGGTTCAAGGTTTTCGAATACGACAAAAAGGACATAAATTGACAATGGAGTTAGAATAAAAGATTATCACCCCCGTCTGTAGAGCTATACTGCCGTCCTCTCACTAAAATACCGCTAAGTGACAAAATAATTTTTTGAGATATAAAAAACAATTACCCAGCTTTAGAATATTGAAATGTTTAATGATATTTCAGCTATACATCGTTAGGGTCAGAACTTACCCTTAAGTCGAACACGTTAATTAATTTTAACTATTTATAAAAGAGAATTTTGTGTTCTATTTTTTACTATTTAAAACGGATATTTGACTACCTGTTCGGCGCATCAACACCTACACTTCACTGGAAGCGTAGAGTTGTCACATTAACATTTTAAATTGTACCTTCAGCACACTCCGGACACTCCGTGCAACAGTCGAGAATTATTTACCCACTACTAGTACATACAACAAGGCGCTATCTGCACACGCGCAAATGTGTGCGTGGAGCGGCAGGGTTACCCATCACTTTCTTGCACTATTACGTTACGTGAACAGAGCGGCAATATAGCGAAAGTGCTAACGCGAATCTATTATGTGTGATTCTATTAACAGAATCCAGAATCCTAATAATTATACATATCTATTATGTATTTACATGTATATAATATTATATTTTTCATTAACTCACTAACTAGAGTAATATTGAAGATTTATTTAAAAAATATATTAAAAGCACTTAAAATGTTATATTTTGGACATGTACTTTTAAATAAGGTAACCAAGGTATTTGAAATTGCGTGTCCAAGTTGATCATCATTACTTAGGTAATAATTAGGTATATTCGCTACTTATGTAATATTTATCGGCAATATGAATTGAAAATTCGAGAACCCTTGTCTACTAGCTCACGAAGTCATGGCGCCTCATTCATTATATTGATATAATAAATTTGTATTTTTTATTCATACATATATTACTCTGCAGTAAATAAATGAAGAAGACAATAACTGAATGAGTCTCAGACATAAGTTTTTTTACTTACCTACTTCGTTTCATCTTTCCGAAAATGATGATAAACAGCCGTACACAGCACAATTCACGACCATTATAAATAGTACCGTAAAATTATGTTTTATATTAACGTACAAGTTTCGAAATGAATAAATGAAAACTATATTCAAATAGCAAAGCCGTCTTCGCGTCAAACGGCTCGCCGGCAGCCTTGTTGTCGTTCAGTTAATGTGACCGGCAATGTGCGGGGTGTGGTGCGGTATCCAAAGCTAGGGAGGGGTCGAGAGTGCCCGTTCTCTTTACTTTTTGTTGTCTGCCTACAGGTTGTAAGCGTAATTTGATGGAATGAATACATTCATCACGGTATTTTCGTGTTATATTAAAATAACCTTTGTTAAGTGCAGTAAATAATTACGTATTGATATTTTTATACCAGCATCACGGATTGGAATCTTGGTTATGGAGTATTGGTATGAAATAATAGCAGTTCAGCTCCTCGTGAAAGAGTTTGTCCAGAGAAATATTGCCACCTTACCTGTTTCTACCGCCAAGCCGTAATGTGAGCATTACTGCATTCCGGTTGTGAAGGCTAAGGGTGCTGGTGAAATTACAGGCACATGGGACTTGTCAACTTTTTTTTTTTTTTTTTTATTTTTTTTTTATTGTGACTCGGCAAAATGACTGCACCGCGCCTGATGGAAAGTGCGAATACAGTCCAGAGAAGAGAGTAACGGATGGAAAACACAAATATCTTCACTCCGTCACTATCATTTTGCCGGTCTGGCCAAATGCTTCTTCACACTACGTTTGAAGGACCCGATGTTATAGAGGGGAGGGAATACATGCGCCGGGAGTTGGTTCCACAATTTGATGGTTCGGCATAAAAACGAATTGCCAAACTTTTTAGTGCGGGACGGTATTGAACTGACCGTCCAACTGTGGCAACGCAGTCCGGCACGGGTGGTCCGCTGATGGAAAGGAGAGGAAGGGACAAGGTTGAATAACTCTTCAGAGCACTCACCGCTCACTTATGTCTCAGGGTGTCTCAGTGGCAGTGCCCTTAGATCTTTATGATTTAAAGCTCTAAATGGCACTGCAACTGTTATGGACAGGCGTGTCGCTTACCTCCAAGCCTACCTAACCTATTCGTCCCGTCCGTCACTTGACATTATAAAAATAAAATGTTATATTGTTTGTATAGCTCTATAGAAAAGTTTACTAGATTTATCCGTGAATACAAGGTTTTAAAAGGATGCTCCAAAGTGTAATAATCGCTATTTCTTCTGACTTTAAACCAAAATGCAACGATTAAGACGGTGTAGTTTAATATAAACCCGCTTTGATCCGTCGCCAAATGAGTGCGTTCTAGGGCGGGTTATAAATGTAAAAGTATGGGCGTTCAGTATTATTATTATTATGTTTACACGAACGGCTGGCCGCGCCTTTGATCGCGACGTATGCGAAAGTAGTGTAGAATTATACAGGGTGTTCCTCGGCTATGCGACACGGAGGGAAAGTATTTTAAATCGTGTACATACGATATTTTAAAGTTGTACTCCGTTAGCGTTAATCCACTTTTTTCATACAAATGAACCAATTTTGAAAACACTTATGCCATTCCTCCGTGACAAACTCTGAAACATATTTTTCATACTCTTCGACAGCCTCTTCCGGTGATGAAAATCGTTGACCGCGTAACTGGTTCTTAATTTTTGGAAATAAACAAAAGTCACAAGGTGCCAGGTCGGGACTGTACGCGGGATGGCTCATAAGGTCACGGTTGTTCACCTTCAAAAATTCATTTGTCTGTCTGGCCGTGTGAGAACTGGCATTATCGTGGTGCAAGACGATACGGCGTTTACGGTTATTTTTACGGTTATTTTAGTTTGTCAATAATTTTGAGCCTCAGTCAAATTGTGTGGGATCCACCGAGAGCACAGCTTTTTCACACCCAAATGTTTGTGTAGTATTGATTGTATTTGACTCATGCCTATGCCTAAAGATGCCCGAATCTCATGGTATGTCACATGCCTGTCTATTTTGATCATGTGACGCACAACATGGATGTTTTTGTTGTTCACAGCAGTGGACGGGCGACCATCACGAAATTCGTCACTGAAATTCACACGACCGCGTTTGAATTCTGCAAACCAGCTACAAATAGTCGTCTTGCATGGTGCTTCATCGCCAAAAGCCGACCGAAGCTCCGCTGAGCTGTTCAATTACACTTAAAGTCGTAGAAAATCATATATACTTTTAAACTTTCGCGTTGCATTGTACACACGCCAGCACATCAAGCTACATATTGACATAATATCTTGTTCCGTTGCAATAGAGGCGATTTTCGAACAAAAATGTGTAGTCTGATGTGCCGTTGTCCGTACTAACATTTGGAAACGGGAATAAACGCGTTTACATACAAATAGGTATTTTTCACACCTACCTAGAATCCCGACGTTTCGGCCTGACTGACTGGACTGGCCGTGCAACCTGGTATCGATAAGACAAGAAGAAGAAATGCACGCTACTGAAGTGCCATTGCGTTGCTTCATACGTAATTACTACATACGAAATCCAGTATATCTTTATCGTTACCGGAAGCATTGAGTTATAAAAATAAACTACCAATAAATATATTTATTCTATTATCAAAAGGCATTACAATAAAGTACAGAACGATGAAATAATAATCAAATAAGCCTACGCGTAGGTTGCAAGTAAATACGATACTTAAAAAAGGTAAGAAAAATAATGAAGATATATAAGAAAAGTTGTTTCAGCCTTCGTGTTTGCCTCCATTACGGCTGTTACAATTTTTCTTGCAGAGTATTCAGTGTAAGGCGTAGGTTGGGTATTCAGTTGTAGCGATACTGGTATCAAAATTCGGGCACATGTATTGAAACTCTTAACTTAAACAAGAAGAATAAGAAGTTCTTATTTTTGGATCACTTGTCATCTACAACCTATTTATACGCCCCGCTGCTGGGCACGGGTCTCCTCTCAGGCAAGGTTTTAGGTCACATATCGCGAATTGAAGATGTGCAAAGAAAATTTGTTAAGTTTTTATGTTTTCGAACTAGAGAGCAGTACAAGTCAAACCGGTATCTTGATATGTGTAAGAAACATCATCTTTTTCCGCTAGCGGTGCGACATCAGATAGCAGATCTAGTATTTTTGCGAAAAATTGCTTCTGGTGCCGTGAACTCCTCGGAACTCGTGTCCATGATTTCTCTTAGTAACCCTACAAAGTCCCATAGGTTTAATTCACTTTTGTGCCTTACCTCTGGAATACATATCTCTTTAAGCAGGTTGATATTGACATTTTTAGTACTAGCGTTGCATCGGTGAAGCATCTTATTAGTAGTTTGTTTTTTACTAAGTGTTGCGAAAATGCTATTACCTATATTAGTATAGTTACTAGTTATATAGTTATAATTTAATGTTCATTAACTTAATGTGTGTCTATCGGTGAGGACCTGTAATTGGCTTTCCTATTATTTTAATTTTTACTCTCTAAGATAGCCGTTGGTCTTCCAATAAGTTAAAATAAAATAAAATAGTCCGCCACCCTGGTTTAATGCGGGTTCAGATGTTTTCCGAGGGTTATGACTTTCTTTGAAATACAGGTGTCATCACGATGCTTTTCTAAATCGAAAAGCTCATGCTAAATTTCAAATTAAATTTCGCACGTAAATTTCAAGTAACTCGGAGGTGTGAGCCCGAACTTGAAACTACGGCCTCTGCTTGAGAGAGGTGGTAGGTCAACCCACTGGGTTACCACGGTTGTTTACCGGATCACTAGTAGTCTATTTAATAACGATCATTCATCAGTGAATTAAAGGACACAGCGGCTCACGCGGCAATGACGCAGCAGATGAACTAGCCAGAAACGGGTCGGAGACGGACGCTGTAGGACCAGAAACCATAGTGTCCCTCCCCTAACAATGGTCAAGAACAATTATACATAAAGGTAAAAAATCTTCTCATAATAATTCATGGGCAACTGTCTACGGTTTGTAGACAGGCGGGGAAAGCACACCCAATGCTCAACGCCAGTCTATCTCGAAAATTAATTAAACTTAATACGCTAGAGCTTCGCACTCTAACTGCCGTCCTAACGGGTCATGGTTCATAAAATAAACACCTTTTTAATTTAAGTATCACAGACAGCCCTCTATGCAGAGCGTGCATGGAGGGGGAGGAAACGGCTACGCACATCCTACTACATTGCTCTGGCGTGGCTAACTACAGGACGAAGTACTTTGGAGTGCCGAGGTCACTGCCCGAATTCTTCAGCAAACCGAGGAGGTTGCTAAGATTCCTGGAGAAGCTTGGGTGGTACGAGTAGGACCCTGCACCCACCACACGCGAAATAGGCGCGCTGTCGTCGAGTTGCGGACACCAGCCCGTTACACCAAGTAATAACGATAATTTAGTCGAATTATTAGCAAAATACACATGATTATGAAATCTATTTATCAAAGACGGTGAAGTAACCTCGTTGATGATTTATAAAATATTAACCCCAAAATTTAACACAGCATATCAACATCGAGATGTTTATTCAAATTGACATGTATCTTTGTATTTCATAGGTAAGTAATTTACACTTCAAATCGTCACATTGACCATACGCTACTACTCAAACGTAAGGTAGATTCCCCTGAGAAGAATGAGTAAGAAACTTTGGGGGTTGTTCTTAGTAAATAAACATTTGTATATATTTATCATTTACAATATTTATTTTAAATATCACAGATTGAAACAACGTGCAAGAGCTAAACGGGTCACTATTAAGGATTTTTGCCATCCAACCTTTAGGGTAGAAACACAAAACCGCGAACCGGCGCGATACGAATTCGCAACGCAAATAAATTCCGACGCGAATTCTGCGATTCGACGATCGTCAACGGTACTAAACGTATTTTTTAAACTAGGTAGCGACAGGGATCCTTAAAAGAGTGTGGCACTGCTGTTATTCAATTTTTTCTATAAGTAAATACAAAAAAAGCACAAAGAAGACTAACATCGCAGGAAAGCGCGGTGCGGAGCAATTCGCAAATTCTTGCGATCCGTCGTACGAGCTCGTAGATTTCTGCGATGCGCCGTTGCACACGCAGTTTTATGTTTCGACCCTTAGAATAAAGTTGGATTTGTAGTACATTCGAAGAGCACGAACCGCGCTGTTCTACTGGTCACATATTTAAATTGACAACCGTGAATGGCCTTTCACATTTATTTCTTTAGATATCTTACAAAGCCAATAATAATAATAAGGCAAAAATGTACTTTTCTGAAGCTTATTTTCAGCAGTGATTGTTTCTATGTTACACATTTTCCTATAAATGTTTTAATTAGTATCTCAATAATTTATGCATGAAATATAATTTCTGCAACGTCAGCCTGATATTAAACGCTAAAAGAGGAACCATACCTCAATTTGGTCCTAATTTGGGGGTTGTGGAGTGTTATATCGTTTGCAATTAGTTCACGTCGCCGGTAATATGGGGCCTCGTGAGGTATTTGATTTTATACCGCGATAGTCTGCAATCTCCTATATCATTATAACGGTACTCTGGAGGCTCTATTTTAGAACTAGAAGTTGTATTCGGCGCTTAGTTCGATGGCTATTGATACGGTCACCGTATTTTTTTCTCTACCTTTTAGAATGTTAAAGAAACTTCGTAGTAAGTAGTAAACAGATACAATACAGTGCCTACTTGTAATGTTTCTTATGAATAAGCTGGTTTCGTCTTCCTACAGTAATTTATTGTAATTCTATGCGAAAGACGACCTTAACGTCATCGACTTGATCATCCAATTTGCATGTAGCCCGCATCCTAATGTATGTAATGGCACAGCGAACTATGGTAAAGTTATATGTCACGTAGACCAAAAGCGATCGTAGCAATTTGCTACGTTGTAGAGTATTGCTACGAATTTCCATCAAACGAGTAAGTTTTTTAGTATCGAACAATTTCGTTTCTCGAATATTTAAAGTCGTCACGCCATCGTTTAGATAACTATCGTGGTTACGTAGTGTAATTACTTTTTTTGCTAACGGTATAATAAAGCTTATGTGAAGGAACTTGTAACTGTTTCTGTTCAATTAACTTTCTCCTTTAACACAATAAGTGTTATAAAATAATGTTTTATTACAGAGGGAGAGTTATTTAAAAAGAAAAATGGTGTCCACATAACTCTATAAAGGAACCGGAAATAGGTCAGTAATCGATAAATTGCCGATCGTTTCCGGGATCGGCGTGCTCACATAAATTTGTTTTACCGCCATCGCCACCGCAGAAATAAAATATAAAGGACAATTTTATGAACTATTATTTTATAAGGCAAAATTAAAACGGAAGACATCGATTGCATTAATTACTCGAAAGTGCAGTCGCTATAAATCTTTTTTGTACATATATTTTACATAGTCTTTTTAACAGTTTAACTTTATATAGAAATTTTAAATTTAAATGTAGTTGTTTTTGGCCTTTTTTGCCTATTGTCACTATTACTTCTGTTTTGGTAGTAATATTGTAAATAAGTAAATAATAATGTATATTGTCATTCAAATAACTGAAAGTATATTTCCTTTGGTCTTACTCACAGGTATTATTAGACGGTATCAAAGTTCACGAAGTGGGTGTGGGAAATATCTCTAACTATGGGGGGCTGTTCCATTCGGTAGTGCGGCAAAAATAGCAAAACATCTAATTACAAACCAAACAGAATCACATTTCATCGGTAATTAAATATTAAATAAGTAATTTTACAATTTTCGTCAATTACAGCAAAGCTCAAGTTGAACTGGTCTATTTGAAGTAAAATAATTGACACCCCTCAATGGTTTCGGATTTTCGAAGGAGCGCAGTTGTCACAGTAATGATACGGCAGAATAGTTTTCAAACAAATTAAATGACATTTCGTCTCCATTTCCGGTCATATACTCGATGGTCATTACACACCAGTGACGAACCCCTAATACCCTATAACAGATGTTAACATTTGAGAAAAACAGCCTATAAAATGGTCACTGGCTAATGAAAATCAAATTAAAGTGCCTACCCGACCAACCCGAAATACAAACACGCAGCCTCGCCACTCCATGACTTAATTATTCAGTCAATTTGGCAACGTAATAGCTTTATTGTGTCCACAAATGAGGCTTCAGGCTACGCACGACGTTTCAACATAAAATTTTTATTATAACTTTTTTTACTAAGTTACGCTAGTTTGTGTGCTGATCAGCGCTACCGAGTATACACGAATTACGTACAGTTTAAACTACTAATTATCATTATTTTAACGCCTGTCTAACGGAAAATTTTTAAAACTTTTATAGGACATAGGTAATGAAATTCCTCATAGTGATTATCGGCATGAACATGAACAAATGTTTGGCCTAAATCGCCGCAGAGGGCGCTTTTGCTTTGCAGAAACGGGCCATTCGCACTATGGTACGGGTTGGAACCCGTGCCTTGGGAGTCATGTCAGCAACATTTCAGGGAGGTGGGTATACTCACTGTACCAAGCTTTATACATTTTGGTATTGCTGACGGGTCTTTTAAAAATGAGAAGGAACTTTGAGTCAAATGTAGAGCAAATTGAACTAGTAACTACTAATAAGTTACCCACGGACCTTAAAATTGTAAATGACATAAACATTATGAAACAAAAATCGAAATCTTTACTATTGGAATGGTGCTGCTACTCAGTTGAAGAATTTTACATTAATTAATTGACTATGTTGTAAATTATTATTATGTTATTTTATTGTATAATGTAAATTGTTGAAGTAGTTCTAAGTTGACATTCAAACACTATTATACTATGAATATTTAAATTTTAAAAAACCATATGCAGTCCCTAGTGCGGGGCTATGAGTGTATTATTATTATTATTTATTTTAAACTATTATTATTATTATGACAAAGATTTTTCTTGAACTAGACTCAAGGTCGGATATTCGGAACGGGTCTAAGCCAAGTATTCTGGGTCAATTGTGTTATTCTGATGGGATGAGAGTGAGTGGTGATTTTGTGTGGAGTTTGTTCGATCAGGTGTATTTTGAAGTGACCTCATGTTAAAGAAGCGGCGGCATATCGAGCATGTGTTTAATACAATAGATTTTTAGAGAGATGTGTAGATTTTGGGATGATACCAGTATTATTATTATTATTAATTCACTTCTGAGTATTATCCAGAACACTCAGATCATTACCAATATAAAAAAGTTATTTTCTCTTCGTTATTTTTTCTTTTTAACCTATTGCCATCAAAGTCATCATAATTATTATATTTGCTTAAATCAACACTTTCGGCAAGGCATGTTCCTTACCGTCACGTTTTATAAACCTTTTACCATGTAAAGCGTGGATTAGCAGACACATCATATAATTCAGCATTGAAATTGAAAAGAAAATTAAGATTGTGCCCACTACAACTAAGGTGAAAGAAAATTCAAACGCCAGAAAGTCAAATAAAAAAATTAAATTAAACCAAATTTAAGGAAAAATTTAAAAGAGCCCGAAACGGTATTGTACATGATACTTATATGGATAAAGATACCGAAATAATGAAAATTTATGCCAGCAATAGGCTTGTCTAGAACACAAGGAAGACTCTTGGGGACATTAATTCTGGCGTGATAGTTCTCACGTTTGATCGTTATAACTTAATCTTAATAATAATAACGATTGGAGGCATTTGAGATGTGGTGCTAGAGAAGAATGAAGGGAATCGTTTGGACGGAAAGAAATACCAATGAGGAGGTGTTAAGAATAGTGAATGAATGTAGAAGCTTATTAAAGACAATAGAAAACCGAAAGTGGAAAATGTTTGGTCATCTGATGCGTCACGACAGTTTTCTTAAAAGCATAATAAAAGGGAAGATAGAAGGTAAGAGAGGAAGAACGAAACAAAGTTATTTGATAAATCTGTAATAGATTTCTCATAGATGGCGCTACGACTAAAAAGTCGTTGAAAGACCAAGTACAAAGACACGACGCAAGCACATAGAAAAATTCGTGAGGTCCGTTGGTTCGTTCCGTGGCTTAGTTGGTATAGCGTCTGGCACGGTATGCAAGAAGACGTCGGTTCGAATCCGACCGGATCGAAGGAATTTTTTCTGAGTGTTCGATCTTTGTTATAATTATAACAAACTAGTGGAGTAATTTCACAAAAAATAATTGAATATCAATTCAATAAAAATTTAATTAAAGTTATTTAGATCAGATAAAGGAAACAGTTGATGTCGTGTCGTATCAGGAAATCAAGGCTAGCTATAGCCTTTAGCCATACAGAGATAATTTGCGATTACTCCACCGACAAGAGCCTAGCTCTTAAATAAGAAGAAAAAGAACTTAATTATTTAATTTGTAAGTCGAGTAAAATAAACTCGGGTTGGTTGGGGTTATTTTTTTTTATCCTTAAAACTTGTACTTTCTTTTCAAACAGATCAACTTTTCGAGCCCTTTGCGGTTTCAATATTTTCTTGTTTGTTTGAAAATAACAAGACACGCACATTAGATCCGCAAAAATAATTTCATATGGAATATATACGAGATTGTTAATACAGAATAAGGTTCTTTGAGTAAGTCGAAGTCTGCAAATTTTAAATCATCTCAGTTAAGTATCGATAAAGTGTCAATGACAGAGGATTTTCTAAGTTTGGTATTCTGCTAAAAGTTAAGAGTCAGAGGCTAGCCATCGAGCTACTATTCAACTGCTTGGTATTTTGCTCTTCAATGGTGAGTGGATGGCGTAGTGCACTATTATTATAATATATTTAATTTGAAGACTAAATTGCTGATTAAACTATAATAATAAATTAATAAATGAAATGTTTCTTTATTTAGGTATACCCATTAATAAATTTAACATTATTAATTACATTACATTACATAATCAATTTAATTTAATTTTATTTACCGAATATTATAATTATTATATTATATAATGAACATGTCGACATTTTCGAAACAGTGCAAAATAAATTTGTTAAAAGATTGAAGTATAAATATTGAAAATTTAAACCCTACAAAAATTATGGCCTTGCAAAAACGGAGAGAGCTTAGGGATGAAATTTTTCTTTTCAAAATTATTAATAATCACATTGATTCTACTTTCATATTAAGCCAAATTTTATTAAAATGTCCAAGACCGAAGAAATGTGCAATACCTTATTGTCGCGCTAATTATTTTAAAAATAGGTTCCTTGTACGGGCTTGTACACAATTTATCAAGAAATAAATATATCTGACAATAAGCCATTCGGGTTCAAATCTGCCATTAGGAAGCTTTTATTTTATTAACATAATTAGTAATTGATCGTAGGAATAATTCTTAGTATTCGATCAACAATATAGTAACAAACTAGTGGAGTGATTTCCCATAACATAATTGAATATCATGGTGGTTGAACTTCATGATATCCAATAAATTTCAATTATAATTAAAAGTGATTTATTATTTGTTGCTTAGTGGTAGTTATTAAGTTAGTTGGTTATAGCCATGTACAAATTTGTCTATCCAACGTAACTATTTTCAACATTATTGGACTGTTTCGGCTAGTATTTGTTTCGTATTTGTTAAAAATGAAATGTATTATATGATGCTGTATGTTTCTCAAATAAATAAAAAATAATAATAAAGGAGATAACAATTAAGATAGGCGTACTAATTTCCATGTTACTTTTAGTAAAGCAACATCGACCGTTAGTTATTGAATGAATGAATGCCATCATTGTCATTCCACTCACACTCTATTGAGACGCAACTGCCATTGCAACTAGATTTTAGCAGAATAGCAAATATTATTACAATTGCAATATAATTTCAATACAGTCTCAATCGAATTATATGCCAAAGTATCACTGATTAATTTTAATTTCAAAATTTGAAAACGGATCACTTTGATGCTCATCTGTCATCTCTGATCTGTCATCTGTCTTCTAGGTAATTTGATTTGGCAATTGAAAGCATAAAGATGGTTACCTATCAGCAGTCCGAAATGACGCTCACCGCTCGGCTCGGGGGGAACCTGCGAGCGGTTATGTGAGACTCACGGGCCATAGCCCGGTATACACACTAAAACCCAGCGGTTAACCCCCACCGCCATAAGGAGCACCACTTAACCTTCCTAACCGAACCTAATCGTGTCTTTGCGATAAACATCAAACATATCCTGAAAGAACAACAGTTTCGTTATAATTTGGTTTTCGGTGTATTGAAAATTCGAACAAACGATATTTCGGAAAAAAAATAAAAATTCGAGTTTATGATAGGTTACCTATAAAGATCGTAAAGACATCTATGCAATATAGAGCACAAAAATTTTATCTTTTCTTCAGTTTCCAAAACTGGTAGTCCAATCACAGCCGTGTGAATTGAAAGGAAAATTTTGATTTTGGCGAGATAAGCCATGGTAGGTTTAACTTACTGTCTCTTAAGCAGAGGCTGTGCCATTGAATCTGCGGGCTCGCACTTCTGAGTTTTTCGGGACTTATGTGCGAAATTTAATTTAAAATGTATCATGGACTTTTCGGTGAATGAAACCATCGTGATAAAACCTGCAAATCGAAGAAGGTTCCAAACCCTCGCATGAGAGGAGACCCGTACCAGCGGTGGAACATATAATATAATAAATGGGTTGATGATGATTTTTGGAGAACGAAGTATAAAGTGACATTTTTCGATATCAATGAGGGTTGTGTAAAATGAAGACTAAGCATAAATGTATTTTATATTACAGCAAATGACGAGACGAATCAGCCGCGTGCCTGATGGTGAGCGACACGCCTGTTCATAATAGTGGCAGTGCCAGTCACCCTGCCCGTCACCCTGAGACATAAAGTATGACAATACCATGTTTCTGTTTCACTCGCAACCCTACCCTTGAAACTCGGTACGCAGTGATGCTCACGTTACTTTTTGGCGGCAGAAATAGGTATAGCAGAACTATCCTGGACTTTAACTCGTTCATAGGGAACTCCACTTCTGCTAGAATAATAGCACATATTTAGAGAGTAGAACAGAATAGAATAGAAAACGTTTATTTGACAGAATACAGTAATTACACAGATCTAAAATAAAAATAGGTACAATGTATTCAACCTGCAAGCAGGTGTGCAAACATTAATTGGATTAAATATTTTGGCCTCTAAAATCAATTGCATTTCAAATTTATATAAATTAGTATTTGTAAATTCTAAATGTTCTTTATTACTATAGAACCAATGTGTCGTAAGCCATTTTATCAATTGTGAATTAAACGTAGGTCCGTGTAGTAATTTAAATTCATTTGGTAAATTATTGAAGATCTTTATGCAGGAAAATAAAATTAATTTATGGCATCGAGGTTGGTATAAAATTTTTCATTATTTTTAGATTCATGATTTTAGCTTTGGTTTGCCTTTGTATCACTTCACCGCGCGTTTTAAAATACAGAGGATGAGTGTTCACAAATACACAGATGTCCCTTATATACATACGTGGCTGAGGCATTATGTTCAGTTTTTTGAACAACGGTTCGCAGCTATCTTCGAACCGCATACCACAGATCGCTCGAATACACTTCGAGCGAAGTTTCCATCACTATTTTACCGTTTCCAATAAAAGTCAGCTCAATCCACCGGTACGGGCGTGGATGTCCCCCTTAGGGATCATCTCGTTCGCAATCGCAGGAGCCATCGATCCAGGAAAGGTGTCAATGACCCCACGGTCCCATTACTGTCGCTACTTTATAAGCTAACCAGATTGCAACGCAATCACACTCCACACAGTATTATCGACCTCGCCGCAGCTCTGGGTGTATTGACGCCGATTCTCTCCTATACCTCGCCCTTTTGACTAGCGTCCACTAGCGTCCGTGCCCACCTGGGCGCTATCAGGTCCGCTATTATAATTATACGGGTTGAGAGCTTGCAGCTTGACCTTTGCCCGGGGCGCTGACTAGGCCATCGGCGGATAACCGCTTATTAAAAATAACGACAAGTGTTAAGCCGTTAGTGCATTACGTTTATTAACTGTGCGTATAATTTGTGAATTGTATTAAGCACACGTTACCATTTGTAGCGTTTTATATCTTGTTTAAGAACAATATTTTCTAACAAACAAACAAAAAATTGGATAACAATCAATTGTTAATGAATTTGTATTGTTAACGATTTCCACTTGTCATTCCTATTCATAATTCATGGCAGGTAGGTATATGGAGGTCGTATAGAGAGGCATTTCAACAAACTAAGCCAGGTGTAACATTTTTTTAATAATTTCACATGGATTTAATAAGTCAGTCAGTAATTTGAACGTGATATTTTAATTATAGTATGCGATTTACAAAAAACAATTAATAGACTTATTGACTAATAAAATGTATTACACAGTATCTGAGTTTTTAAATAACTAATCAGTAACATGCATATCTATTACATTATTTTACTATATTATTATTGTTGGCTAGTGGCTGGTGCAGTGGCTCGCTGACAGCGATGAATAATTTAAACCTTTGTCAGTCGTTGTCAGCGGGCCGCTAGAGCTTTATATTATTTTACCAAATCGTGAATTATATTTAAATATACTATTTAGCACTTTCCTGGTGTTATAATTGTCCGCTGGTTCGTTAACAATTATATTAGAGCTCCTTGTGAAAGAGTTCGTCCAGGGAAGTACTGCCAACTTACCTATTTCTGCCGCCAAGCAGTAATCAGCTGACAAACATAACTGTTTTCCGGTTTCCAAGGGTAAGAGAGCTGGTGAAATTACAGGTAGATGAGACTTGTCAACTTATGTTTCAGGGTGATGATGGAAGTGACAGTGCCCTTCAGATTTTTGAGATTTAAAGCTCTGAGTGGCACTGCAATTGTTATGCACAGGCGCGTCGCTTACCACCAAGCCACACGAGTTGTTCGTCCCGTCACAAAAAAAAATTAAAGAAACAGAGTTTCCTAACATCAATACAATTTAAAAAATAAAATAATTACATATTGAGTTTTTAGGTTTTCGCGATAGTTACACATAGGAAATGAAACTATTTTTTCGGATTTCAATAGCGTATATTTGTTTTTTCAAACAAACTGACATTGCAACAGTGACCATGGAACCTGTAAAGGGCACGAAACGTCGGTTTGTTTGAAAAAACAAATATACGCGATTTAAATCTGGAAAAATAGTTTCATTTCCTATAATTACATATTATTCTGATATTTATAACGGTAGAAAAAGGTTTACGATTTCTGCTTCTTTGTTTACATGTTTTCTAATTATGTAAAAAGCAAGTATAGAAGAGCTGGATGGCAATAAAGCGATATTGTGATCAAATCAGAAAGACGATGACTTGCACTAATTAGTCTCTCATCTAGTATTATACTTAGCAAGTTTGTACGTACACTGTCTCTACGTGTGGCCGTACTTGGTAATTGGTGCGATTCCCGGGAATATTTATTACTGTTATAACGCCACAATCCCATTCCATTTTCTCGGTTCGCATTGCCGAAAATGTCTTCACCATTATTGTTCTCGCGAACGTCGCCGGTTCCCGCCTAATGGACGCATTGTCTTCAGAATACTCTCGTTTAATTCTGGTAACGCTCCTTTGCCTTCTATGTTTTGTGCTTTTGGATTAATACAAGTACTTATTGAAGATTTAACACTTAAATTGTGAAATGCATAAAATATTTGAAATTTCCAAGCTAAGACACAGGCACATGGGACTTGTCAACTCATGTCTCAGCGTGACGAGCGCTGTGGCAGTGCCCCTCAGATCTTTGAGTTTTAAAGCTCTGGGTTATTCTACTGTTATGGTCAAGCACACGCCTGTCCCAAGCTTACCGTTAGACGCACGACTTGTTTGTTCCGTCCCCTGATTTTATAAAAAAACCCTAACTTTTTTTAACAAGTAAACATATATTTTCATTATAATAAAAAATCATAAAGTTTTATTTTACAAACTATTCTTTTACTCATGGTTACCACACTATTGTCGCACTACGATTTGGTAGTACGGTAGGGACTTAAAAATACCCCCAACACTGCCAGTAGTTTGCTTATATTAACTCCGACATCAATTTTCAATAATATGTTGCGGGCACCATATTGCAGATTATCAAGTATTGAAAATAGGCAATACTTTATGGCCATAATGATTATTTAATAGGTATGTACCTAAGAGTGACCTAAGAATATTGCCGTTAAATGCGTTCAGACGTGAAATACATACATATAATGGCGCTTGACGGTTGCTACTCCTCTGCAAAAGAATTTCTGGAATGCGAAAGTAACTCGCAGGCCAAATAAACCGATCGACATCTGTACGATTGACAAATGTCATCTCGACTCCTCCAATGAACACTACGCAAACTTAATTTTCCGACCTGTTTTGTTTTTTTTTTGTTTCTTCATTTTTTCCAGAAAATTCGATTTTGGTTTTTTTCGAATTTTGTTTCTTGTTTCTTTATTTTTCTTTTTCAGAAAATTCTAAATTAAATATGGCTGTTTACAAAAACAACAGAAAATTACCATTTTAGTGTTAATGGAGGTCTAGATCTAATCTGTATTTTGTAATGTAATTAATGTAATAGTAAAACTAAAAAAGAAATATAATAGAAAAACCTAATGATAATAATTTGTTACTAATATCTTAGACATTATCACGTCTAACTAGAAATAGATTTAAATGTAATACTCTGAACTAATGACTTCCATAATTTGTGGTAGTTTACCTAAGAATGTTTGTACGCCATTATTGGTAGGTAGATGTTTGTGATACTTACCACTATTACTTACTGAACGTCAAATTGTTTCACCAAAAAATCACAAAACAAATAACGACAACCGGTGCCATATGGAGGCATGTCCTCACCTTAAACTGGCATGTCCATAAGCTACACAAGGCGCATTTCAAAGCACATAAGACTTACTTTCTGATTCTATTCCTTTTTTATACATTTAATAATAAAAACAAACTACTTTTCCCAATTTATACCTGTGTCATAATCGAAGAAACTTATAGAATTACATTACATGTATAAGTATATTGGGAAACATATACCCAGCCGCGGTTCAGCATCCTGCTGCATTTCAGTAGGAAAGCACTTACGCCTTATTGATCTTATTGAATTTTTTCCTTAAAATAAGGCAACATCTGGCAACACTGAGCACATTAAATAAACTGCAATCTGTCACCTTTCGTCCCCATGAATACTGATCCGGAAATGCAACAAAAATACTGATTTTTTGTCATTCAAAATAAACTGGTGTTTAAAAACGTGTTTTCACACCGTATAGTGTACATCCTCAATTCTACTATTTTTTTTTCTTGTTATGCGGAATATGTGCTCGATGTGCGGAACCAATCAAAGTCATTTAATAATTATAACAATAATAATAACGCAACACACTCATAGCCCCGCACTAGGGAAAACTCCCACCCTGGCACTCGCACCCGGGTCGCGGGTACCATGGACCACACATAGACAACCATAAATTACACCCAAACTCACGAGAGAAATAAATGTAGGCCATACACATATATCTCCCGGCCTGCAAATCGAACCCAGGACCTCCGCGTGGCAGTCCGGCATGGTAACCGTTCGGCCACGGAGACAGTTCATTTGACTCGTAATAATAGGATAATTAAAGATATTAATTTACTGGACATGCCAAGTAAGGTGAGGGCAGTAGTGGTCATTATCCAATTTGAATAATAAACAGTGATAATTTCGGGTTTCATATTTTACAGATCTTCGAAGAGGTTATTTCAACTACTCCGATATACAGGTTTATTAATCATGTTTATTTTTACCGTTAAATCAAGTGACCATTATTAAATTAAACTTTTTTTCTAAAAAACAAGTGTGCATTTGACGTCCATATCACATGACGGAAAGTGTCGATGCACTCGTCGGTGACACACATTGTCGGTCCAATATGTGCGTGCACATCCAAATAATGTCTATTCATTCGCCTTGACAAGGCCCAAGTTATACCGTTCAGGAAACAAGTCTGTAGGAAAGGAATTTCATTCCGTAGCAGTTGGTTCATATAAATGTGGAAGCGAAACGGTTGATGCGAATCCTTACAATATCCATAATATAGGGGTGGAACCCCAGCCTAGATCTGGTGTCCAAGTGATTCGAAAATAACTCGGTAGTACAGACCCTGCGGTGAACTTAGAATCTGAGATCCCAAAGGTTATTACAGAGAGTTTCAATTCTAGTTTGGCTGCAAAGTTTCCGTGCAAAGTTGCTGAGATTACTAAAATGCGCCTCCATTTGTCCATACATTATATCGAAGTACTCGAACACCCACTCTCGCGATGAAGGCAAACTTCAGGTGCCTACGTGACTTCGCGCGAAAAAGTTAGAGAGACGGTAAAGAGGCCTCTGTAAGGCTAGTGCCTTCCAGCATCCACAGTGTAAGCCGAGTTTATTAGCAGTAGAGTTCCTTGTGAAAAAGCTTATCCAGCAAGCAGTAATGTGAGCATTACCGTGTTCCAGTTTTGAAGGGTTAAGTGTCATGGTGAAATTAAAGACACAAGGGACTTGTCAACTTATGTCTCAAGTTGACGGGTGCTGTGGCAACGTACATCAGATCTTTGACCTTTCCTGCCACCGATGTTGTCCATATGATTTAGAAGGTTTGTTTTTGAATACGTTTTGTTACCTGACATTTGGAATGGCGTAAGATAGGAAACAGACTCGATAGAGAACAACGGGGCAACCAACAACCAACGAAGGCGTGTGTATGACGTGAAGCCCGAAAATAGAGAAAAGTACCCGATGGGACTAGTAGATATACGGGTAGTATATTAAATGACAGGGCGTCAAGAATGTGCTGGAACGAGCGTTTAGGACGTCATGTGTCGGCCAAGATTTAGCTCGTAAACCAAGATGATTGATAGTGACATGGGAATGTGGAGGGTTTGTCTTAGATTACATTCAGATTGTGTGAGGAAATTGTTTTTTTTTAAGAAATTCTCAGGCGGGTGTTCGGAATGATGTGAAAAGTTTATTTGTAGTTTATTCTTCTAACCGTTACCTTTATCGGTTCAGGAGAAACCTGCATAATGAAGTCCAGTAAAAATAAATTTTGGATGAATCCACGAAAGATTTAAAAAATATTTTGAGTGCAGATAGTAATGGAGTAATTTCTTTTATTTATTTAGTCTCTGATTAGTTTTCCTGTGCCTCAAAGGTTGTCTATAAGAGAGCGCTATTAGCGATAAGGCCACTTTTGCCACATTAGTTTCAAGTTTTATATGTATCGCTTTTGTTTTTGCAATAAAGTATATCTTTATCTCATTTGTAGTTTGAAGCCCAATGATCCAACCAACTCCCGCTTGATAGGCGCATAAATACCTACCCTGCGTTCGGGTAGGGTTGTTATTTTATTATTTTCATTATACTTTATATATACTCACAGGTTTTAAACATAATTCGAAACAAATCTAAAAATTATTTTAAAAAACAAAATCCTTACCGCAAAAAAAAATTTAAAATATTCCACTTCACTATTTCGATTATTTTTAGCCTATGACACTCCCACAATCAAGACGAAACTAACGATATCTCATATGTCAAAAACCATCAAGCCGTTTAGGCTGTACAGCGTGAAAAAGAAACCGACACATATACATGCACTTAAAAAACATAACCCTCCCGCAGTCGGGTAAAAATTAAGGTGTTCACCGAGGTTTTCCGGTGGTACATTGAAATAATCTTTGCTAACCGCCTCTGTGGCCGGACGTTACTACGACGGACTGCCACGCAGAGGTTTCGGATTCGATTCGAGTGAGTTTGGATATAGTTTGTGCTTGTCTATATACACATATGGCCATGTCGCCCGCGATGCGGAGTTGAACTTTTTATACCAGTAATGCGGATAGGTATCTCCATTATGGAGATATGATTATGAAAAACTAACTTGTATACTCTGCAGAACGGGCTTGTCTCATAGCCACCTTTGAAAAGGAGTCTGGGTATTGGCTACAGGCACTATCCTCGGCTAACATCGGCACGTTATTAGACGGTCTTTCCCGCACATTAGCTGTCTGCCTTCGATTGGGGGCAAGAACAGTCCACCCCCATCAATGCACGTGTGGTGATGCTGTTGACGAGTTTGGTGACCATGACCTCTCATGTACTCGAAGCGCTGGCCACATATCCCGACACACAGCGCTCAATAGCATTAGCGAACGGGCCTCACCTTCACCAGCGATAAGATACCGGCATTTCTTGAGCCCACTGGCATCTGTCGCAGTGATTGTAAAAAGCCTGACGTTATTTCTGACAGAGAGACAGCTGGACACTGTAGCCCCCTCCCATGTCCGTGCAAGCGTGGGCGGCGCAGGTTCTGTAGGCTCTGCAGGCCGAGAACCGCAAAAGGCTCAAATACGCCAACCTTTGTGCCTTTTGCGGTAGAAACCCTGGGTCCCTGGTGGCCACAGGCGAAACTTCTAGCGAACGAGCTGTCGGGTCGCCTAGTAGAAGCCTCCGGTGACCACAAGCCTGGCAGTTATTTCCACCAAAGAATAAGTTTAGCAATTCAAAGGGGAAATGTTGCCAGCCTTCTGGTCACGGTACGGTCCTTGAAGAAATTTTCTATTCACAAACTTTCTTACTTTTTCTATGTATCTACCATGTATCTACCTGCTACTATATATATTTTGAAAAAAGAAACACAAATGTCATTCAAAACCCAAAATAAACTTAAAACAGAAATGAAATGCTGAACAATTATGAATTGGACCCACACTTGTTCAAAGAAACACAAACATAACAACAAACACGTCTACTATTTGTTTTTAGTGTGTAAGTGTGTCCGTACACGTAATCCGTATATACATGGTGCGCGGCAGGCGTGCGCACATACAAGCCGCGCTGCAACGTTTGTATTAAGTTATCATACTTGTCTTATTATACTACATTCAACGCTCTGGAAAGCACACCATGAACAATTTTCGCACATAAAAGTATAGCCGCAAGTAGTAAAAATGCGCCTAGAGAGCAATAGAGGGAGATAAAATATATTCTCTAGACTGTAAGGTACTATTTCTACACACCGGTTTGTTACTCGGGTTTCCTTTAAAAAAGATTTCATTCATTTTTCCTGTTCATAGGTACTTTATTAATACTAATTGCATGTTGTTGTAGAAGAATAATATCTCGACAGAGAACTATTCTGACATTATGTGCATTTTATGAAAACACTGCATCATACAAAAACGTATATTCCAAAATTTTGTTACGTATACCATTCGTGAATAATATTTTGTAAGCTAAGAGCGGTTATACACGGTAACTTAGTAGCGACGCAAACGCGATGCAGTAGCTAATCGTCTACCTTTACACACACGCGTAACTTTAAGCTGCGATGCAAACGCGTGACTGCATTGATGTGCAATCGCGCGTTTGTGTCGATGCAAACGCGTGACTGCATTGATATGCAATCGCGCGCTTGTGTCGATGCAAATCGCTCGTTTGCTTCGATCAAAGTCACCGCGAATAAATACTTTTAGTAGTCTTTTGCAGCAATAGAGTAAAAGCCCTTGTAAAACAGTTCGTCCAGGGAAGTACTCTTACTTTACCTAACCTAACCTTACCTATTTCTGGCGCCAAGCGGTAATATAAGCATTACTGCTTTCTGGGTTTGAAGGGTAAGGGTGCTGGTGAAATTACAGGCACTTGTCAACTTATGTCTCAGGATGACGGGTGCAGAGGCAGTGCCCCTCAGGTCTTTGCAATTTAAGCAAATACTATGAACAGGCGTATCGCTTACCACCCAATGCCCGACTTGTTCTTCCGTGTATTATATAAAACCGACAAGATAGACCGGGCATTAATATGGTTTTGTGTTCTCTCTGTAAACGTATAGATATATGAATAGACTATAAATGTGTTTATCATAATGTTAAAGAACCCTAATAGTTAACATTAATGCAATAATCTCCAAACAAAATATGATAATTTTTTAACATCAAAAATGAAAAAAGAATTTTTGACTTCAACTAGTAAATTCTCTGTACTATGAAACACTATCCACGATATCCAGATCAGAAACAATTAAGAAAGTTGGTTTCCCAAATTGGTCCTACCGGGAATCGAATCCGGAACCTCCCCATCTAGTACTGTCAGTGCTAACCGTTAGGTCAACAAAGTAGCCAGTATACATCCTCAAAAGATTTAACCAACGTAAAATCATTTTGTGAACCGATTGCCTCCTCTGAAGGTCACAACCAGCCCTTTTGTACCCTTTTCCTATTTTTTTAGTGCTTTTTAGAAGTTATTGCTTCACTGCGGAACAAAGGAAAACCCCTTTTTCCTTCCACATCACATTCGCATTAACTAAAAGATATACAGTGCTCCTAAAATCACCAAAGTGTATATATAAGGAGTACATTACGTGTAACTGAATATTTAATATAACAGCTGCGCGATATATCTACTGGTGTTAACCAATACGGACGAGCCTGAACAAAAATGTTACTTAATTATTTATAAATACGTTCACCTTTTTTTCTAAGACGCTAGAGAGAAGGCTCTTCTCGATGAAGTTATTTTGTTTATTGAGCAAATAGGAGACTAAAAGCGATCGCTTTAAAGCTATAATTGTAGAAGATATGATTTAGTATCTAGTCTACAGAAATAAAAAAAAGGTAAACTATTTTTTTTTTCGCCTCTATGTTGAAGGGTCGGGCGGTGGTTGGTTGAAACGGCGTTTGATTTTTGACTGATTCGTATGAATTTACCATACTTGTCTTGTGACGAGACGAACAAGTCGCGCGCCTGATGGTAAGCTACACGCCTGTCCATAACAGTTGCAGTGCCACTCAGAGTTTTGAATTACAAAGATCAGAGAGACACTGTCACTGCGCCCATCACCCTGAAACTTAAGGCGACAAGTCCCATGTGCCTGTAATTTCACCAGCACCCTTTCTCTTCATAGCCGGGACGCAATAATACATTACTGCTTGGCGGCAGAAATAGATAAGGTGGCAGTACTTCCACCAAGACTGCCCGAGGCACTAGCCTCTCGAAGAACCGGATGAAGTCAAGTGACAGAGGTCTGTGACAACCCTGTACACGGGCTGATCTGGGGTCAGAACAAGAACTTGTAAGTTTCCTGTGCGCGCACAGGTCATAGTACCTTTCTCATATGCATTCAGTATAGGTAGGAAGGGTCACTATAATCAAAACTCACGTAGAAAGATATGGAGCTTGCCTATAACACATTTGTAAACGATAGTTAAAGGGCTGAAGTAACTGTATTAAGTAAATAAGTATGCAAAAAAAAATTAACTGTAAAAAATTGAAACAAATTTCCGTTTTCCTTTTCATTTATTTGAGTTAATTAAATGTTTCCCGCAAAGGAAAATGGACATATTTTTTAATAAAAATACGTCTGACAAATAGAAGCCGAGTAATAAACGCTTAATAAATTGCTGCTGTTCTCTTTGTGTTATTAGAAATACTAGAGAGGTCGTATATAGCGGTGGTTGTCATAGATTTAGAAAATGTTTATTCAGATTTCGTAAACTCAGGGTCGTATTCCAGAACTGCGCTCTATGCTCAAGTGAGGACTTGAGTATGATTTAGAGCACTAGAAATCGTACCCAAGTCCTTGCCATTAGGGTCGTATATCCAGTGCTTGAAATCATATTCAAGTACTGACTTGAGCATTGAGTAGAGTTCTGGAATACGATCCTTAGTATTGTAAAGCCACGCGTGGTCATACGTCAAAAATAGTAGTAACACCCGGACCCGAGACAACAAAAAGTTAGTTATTCTACATTGACCCGGCCGGAAATCAAATCCTGAAGTGTGTGTGCAAGCCACTCAACCACTGAGGTCGTGTAACGAATAACTATGTGCAAGGTATATTTTTGGTAGCAGTAGAGCTCCTTGTGAAAGAGTTCGTTCAGGGAAGCTCTGCCACCTTACCTATTTCTGCCGCCAAGAAGTAATGCTCAAATCACTGTTTTTTTTTTTTTTTTTTTTGCCCCGCACTAGGGAAACCCTGTGTCGCGGGTGCCATGGACACACACATAGACAACCACAAATCACACCCAAACTCACGAGAGAAATAAGTGTAGGCCATACAAATATTTCTCCCGGCCCGGGAATCGAACCTGGGGACCTCTGCATGACAGTCCGGTATGGTAACCGTTCGGCCACGGAGGCAGTCACTGTGTTCTGATTGTGAAGGGGTGCTGGTGAAACTACGGACTTGTCAACTTATGTCTCAGGGTGCCGGCCGCAGTGGCAGCGACCATCAGATCTTTACGATTTAAAGCCTTGACCGGCACTGCAACTGTCTTGGACTTGCGTGTCACTCACATCCCGGCGCTCGACTTGTTCGTTCCGTCCCTTGATGTCATGAAAAGGTGCACTTACCACATTTACTTATTAATTTAAAAAATGTGTAACATAACAGTTTGCACAATGGCGTTACAGCAATTCAACAAACAATAACAAAATATAAGATAAAATATAAATAAAAGATACTAATCTAAATTAACATTAACTTCTAACTAATATAAAATAATAGGTTCAGCAAGTGTCCATCGCCGTTCAGCGAGGCGGCAATGTTGCCAGTATAATGGAAATTTTGAGCCGGGCACGACACGGGGCGGGATTTTTTTAGGTTAGAGTTTTTTAAGTTAAAATCTCTTGCAAATTCCACTTTTTTTTAATTTTAGTACCTATTAACGAAGCACTGGGCTGATCTTTAATTAGAAATATCAATGTAACATTTGTATTAAGATGGAATAAACTGAATTATCTTCTTATTATACTATTAAGTTATTATTAGGTAGTAATTTTACATTAAAACTCTATGTTCTATTAGTTATTAAAAAGGTGTCAATATTCTTGTCCTAGAACCGATTGTCAGAAAACCAATTTGCGAGCTAAATAGATTAGTATATTAAGAAAATTCTTGCATTATTTATTGATACTGCTGCTGATAATCCAACAGTTATACTATTGTAGTATAATGAAATTCAACTGTGAAAAATTTTTGTGACTAATAACTAATATCCATCTTGACTTCTCTCTACTCGTGTAACGTACAAACTAGATACGAGCCAAAATCTTCCGCGGTATTCTCGCGAATACGCGAGCATACCGAAATGATTGAATGATGAGAAATGTTGGCTGTGTCCATAAATCACCATTTTTCTTATTATTGTATTGAATTGGTACATATCATTTTTGCATAATGTACAAATAAAATAAAGACAATTGTACTTTCCAATGGTGGAAGGTTTGCTGGTACTTTGCACAGTTTTCCTTTTTTAAGTACCAGCTATCATAATGTTCTGATTCTTTGATAATCTTCAGTACTACTGTACGGTTTGTTTATCTTTCAATGAAAAGCTAAACTGCTAATATGATAACTGATAGATGGAATAAGCGATGGCTTGCGAGTGAGTTTTTGAACTAAAGTGCATTTCGTAATTTATGCTATTCTGTTACATTGACCTAATAACCGGTCAATGGCGCAATGTGATTATCCTACAAAATGTACGTTCGTGTATCGTACAACTACTTTTACCAAGTGTTATTTCAATAAAGCACGAGAATACTGTGAAAACAAAAAACTGGTACGCAAAGGTAAATTAGTGTTGTTGTCTGGCACATTATTTATATATAATGTATTATTTATTTATTCCTTTGCCGTACACATTAGATAGGAGGAAGAAAATCACTTTCTGCAATAAGGCGGCAACTTAATGACATAAGGATGGAGTGTTCCAGATTTTCTAGTTGACCGAAGAAGGAACGGGGAGGGTGGAACTAAATTGGAAAGTCCCTGCGCACACTCTTCGAAATGTATCCGATAGAAAATCAACAAGCAGGCCACTTTTCTGCGGTGCTTGAGACTTTGTAGCTTTGCCTCCACAAGAGAGTCGTTGCTAATGAGTCTCTTTGCTTTTCGCTCCACCGACACCAAGGCAACTTTTAGCACAAACGTAAGTAACTAAGAATTCTACCGGAAACAGAAGTTTATGTGACTGTTACTAAATGAAAGGCTTTAAAACACGAGTGTTTTAATGCGTAATTATGTACAGTTACATACACTGCTTTATCTACAGATATCATTGACTTACAAATAAATGGACGACGGGTCTAATACAAAAACCACGAAAAAAATGTCCCAAGTCAACCTATTCGAAATTTAAATTGTAATGTCATCGCAGTATCGCGCTGTCAGTAGAACAAATGAAGACTAAAGCGGAGTTTGTAGCGCTCTGTATACGATTTTAGCGCCTTATAAGTGCGGACACTTTTTAGCGCGGACCCGACGTCCATATAATTCTAAGTCAATGACAGATATATTATAAGCTCTCTATGATGTGTTCAGGAACCGCATGTTGTGACTGGCGAAATGGCGGTAAGTAAAAACTTTTCTCGAGCACGTCATATAACCGTAGTTTTTATTTAATTCATAGACAAACTAGAGTCGGCTCCAACTATCATATAGTTTGATATCAAGCAATGTGTGAAGTTTGCTCTTGACATTTCATTTCGAATAAAACTTCATCTCGACTGATATTAGAATAGAGGTCGAATCAAATTGTTTCGTTTCGAATGTAAATAATAAAATCGAATTTTGTTGTTCTAATAAGCAATAATAACATTTTCACAGATAAAAATTTGTTCTAACAAAACAATTTATCTTTATGCTGGTCGTAATTTGCGGTTTTTGAACACATCATAGGGTTTATGATATGTGTGTAGATATAAGGTTATTTACATATCTAGTTAAATCCATAGATATAGAAAAAAGGGGAGATATGAAATCACGCTATGTAAGATCGGGTACCGATGACGCCACTTTTTAGCTTGTGTGCAATTCAAACTTTGCGCTCTATTATCTACTATCGTAACTTAAAGATTTTGATTGGGTACGGCCTAAACGTAAAAACGACGTAACACAATTTTAAAATTTAGTAAAATTAAACTTACAATCACTTGAGTAAGAGTTATATTACAATATTTCAGTTTTTTTCATCCTGGTGCAGCCAGTCACCATCAGGTGGCGTTTTAGTAAAAATGCTACTAGTATATAATAGCTAACTATTACACGTTAGACGGCACCATTTAAATCAAAATTTCACGTCACATATGATCATGTAATACGAAGTACTTGAAACGATTTATTATGTGTGAAATTTTAAATAGAAAAATAGTAACAATAACGTTCCATGCAATCACAATTACCTGGTTTCAAACTAGGTAATTCGCTACTAGCAGTACCAGAGCAACATAATTTACTCAGGGGTACTATAAAGACCACCTAGACTAGAACCAATGTAGATAAGTTCAACAAAAGTAATGGGAAAAGATATAGGGAAAGTAGCTAATAAAAACTATCAGAAAAAAAAAATTATTGCTTTTGCTAACATTATTCAAGAAGACTGAACCGTTTATCTAACATATAAGTAGAAGTCGGTAATATTTATTATTTTTCACATATAAACCACACATAACTCCACACACTTATTACATACCTACACACACAAACACACACCCCGAAACAAAAGTAGAGATGACAAACACTGCTTATTTTTTTAAACGTTTAAACGTTATGCTTTTTGAAAAAAAGCGTGATTTTTTAAACGCTTTTTCATTTAAACGCTTTTTAGTTTGAAGCTAACAAAATCGATTAGAAAACATTTAATAGTATAGACTTTTATGTTGAAAAAAGCTTGCAACGTTGTGTTAATAGCGAAACGCAAGAGTAGACCACTAAAGGTTTTAAGATAAGTAAGTTATTTTGTAAAAAAACGAGTTATATTTTTATTTATGACATAACATTATTATATTAACATTTTGTTCATTGGCGTTTAAAAGCTGTATAACAAGTTGTATAACTTTAGTAGTTGTTAACCGTTGAAATGGAAAAAACTGCTTATTTTTTTAACGTTAAAACGTACGTTTAAAAAGCGTGCTTGTAGAAGCGCTTTTCACTTAAAGGCCTTTTCAAACACGCTTTTGAAAGTCGTTTAGAAAAACTTTTAAGGGCATAGACTTTAAGTTTAAAAAAGCTTGCAAAAAATGTTGAATTAATTTGTTCAGAAAGCATAGATGGCGCTACTTGAAACTTAGGCACATTGTAAAAAATGAAATTGTTGAGTACCTATAGAACTGACCAGTCACCAACGCTTACACGTAAAATGAAAAGCGTGCTTATGCGCTTATTTTCAAAAGCAGACTTTTTAAGTGCTTTTCGTTTAAACGCCCACCTCTAAACAAAAGACACATTCATTTACAATTATTATACCTGTGGTTTATATAACTCCTTTGTCACACAACATCTTTCACATTTTATCTTTTCTATCCAGTTACCTTGTCCACGTTTTATAGCTTATATAATAACTTTTTCACTTAAACAGTGAAAATTGTAACTACATACCTTACGTTCTAACTCCGTGTTGATTCTATAATCTGAGTTACTTCTTTTTTTTTACCGGCTGATTTCAGGATTTGGCAGAATCACCAGCGTCCTAGTTCGACTGAACTGCGGCTTAATGCTGAGTCAGGCCCTTTTTGCTGACACAGTAATGTCAACTCTACGCCTGACACAACATAACACTCCAGACCATGCCCGCAAACCTAGATTAGACTTTTTCTTTATGATTACCATAAGCTTGTTTGTAATGTACTGTGTTTCAACAAATAAACGAGTTATCTATCTATATATCTATCCATCTATTTACATGTAGCATGAGCAAGTATTTCTTGGAACAATACGATGTGCAATCGGCTGTACGCTCTGCATACATTTGTTCGATCCTCATTTCGATGTCTTTTATACCGTTTCACTGAGCATACGTTCCAAAATTTTAAGAATGGCATTGGCCCAATATTTCCAGATCTTTTGTATGTTTATAGTGCGTTATACACGGGAGTTTTCCCTTTTACGAAAGGTTTTCAAGCTACAGCAAACTATACGTATTTCTGCCGCCAGTGTTAAGGGGTAAAAAGGGTAAGGGAGCTGGTGAAATTACAGGCACATGGGACTTGTCAACTTATGTCTCAAGGTGACGGGCACAGTGGCAGTGCCCCTCATACCTCTAAGTAACATAACACGACTCGTTCGTCCCGTGAAAAAAACTGGTTGCGGATATCACATATCTTTTATAATCTTTTACGTTCTCTGACTCTTACAGTTGCATATTTTTAATTTCTGTATCTTCATGTACCTTTCCAAAGATACTTAGACTTGTGGTTTAATTTATACTTTAATATTACATATAATTATGAGAAATTAATAAACTAAATTAAACTTGGAAGTTTCATCAAGAAATTTTACTTGTTCGTTACAGACAGTACTCCAAAAAGGTATAGTAAATAAGTAAAGGAGTCATCGCATTTATTAACGCGTATTCGACTTAAGCTGATCGGAAACAGCTTTACGTCAGTGCAATACCACTGTTCGGACTGCCGATGCGAAACGCATAACGTCTTTATACATTTTTTCGTTAGAAAAATATGTTGTATTTTTTATTTAGCTATTACGTTTTAAATTAAATGACTCCGTCACTGCTAGCCGACTTGCGTTCATACAGTTACTCAAATTCTGTTTCAAAATTCTTACGTATCCATTATCCATACTATACTAAATAGACAGCGCAGGGAGGGCTGGAAGGGAGTGAAACGCAACCCGTCCGCCTCGCGGGATCCACATGTTATATGATTCCGAGGAATTTAAATGTTGTTGTCTAGTAAATAGAATTCAAATTAACCACGAATGTCGTAAAAGTGTGGTGGACGGATGGTTACAGCACGGCGGCCGCACGAAAATGTTCGCGTCGTGTAACTCCAGGCTAATGCGATGCCGATGCCGTGTCGGTACCGCACAATATCAAAAAATATTTAGGTTGCAGACCCTTTTCCGTGAATCAAATTAGTTTATACTGGGAAGCTAGCGCTCTCGCAACCTCGCCGTAACTACATCTAACTCAAAAATAATATACCAGTATGATAGGATACATTATACAACGTAAATATAAGTAGCAGCGAAGGCACTTAAGTACACGAGATAACGGAGTCATTTGACGTTAAAAGCTCTATTACGGAAGTAATTCGATAAAATGTCTATCTTTGTATTGATGCCGAGTCTTCGGAGGCCATATTTAAGTATACTTGTCAGTGTAGAATATTCTTAACTACATGTTGTAAATGCAAAAACGAGAAAGAAAAAGAAGAAATATGAAACATCTATATACATGTTTTATACCGTTATAATCATATTTGCAGTGAACCGAGGTTCTGACCATGAACTGAGGTCTCAAATGGATAACCTGCTGAAACATCCTTTCGTCCGCTCAGAGTATCTTAAAGACTCCTTCACTGTTGAGGAGTCTTCTAAACTAGAACTAAATCGTTTCCTCTATTTAAAACTACAGTTAGTCTGCAACTTAATCTGTATGTTTAGTAGTAAGTAGAAGTTTATTTAATGTATATTTATATATGTAAATAAATATAAGAAGGTGTATAATATTATGGTCATTTATTATTTCATAATATGGTAATGTAAATTTTAAAATAATTTAACAGCTTCCGAGACCGAAAGGTTACCATGCTGGACTGCCACGCAGAGGTCCCAGGTTCGATTCCCAGGCCTGGAAAAATATTTGTATGGCCTACATTATTTCTCTCGTAAGTTTGGGTGTAATTTGTGGTTGTTTATGTGTATATCCATGTCACCCGCGACACAGGGTTTCCCTAGTGCGGGGCTATGTTGAGTGTGTGCGCTATGTGCGTTAATAATGCATTTACATTTTTACCACGGGCACACTACATCTCCCTCTCTGTTCTCTGTTTAAGGGTGTATGGAAGAGATCGCTTTCAGCGATAAGGCCACCTTTGCCGATATTAATTTTAAGTTGTCGCATTGTTGTACGCCTTTTAACTTTCACTGTAGCATTTGTGTCTAGCTTTAACATATTTGACAACGACACCCATTGGACGATGCCCCCATTTGTGTATATAGTTAGAACATAAAAGAATATAATAAGATTTGATTGTACCATGCAGAATATAGTATGGAGATTAGCGTTCAAGAGGATAGATAATCGTGTATATAATATACTCGATGACAGATAGTAGCACAGAAAAAGGTCAAAATCCCGTCTTAAATCAAGATGGCGCTGATCTAGAATCTGGAAGTAGTTTATATTAAACAAATGGCAATGGATATCAATCAATTAAGACCGTCAAATTCTGGCTTAAGAATAAAACTTACAATGAAACAGAGGGCTTGCCGGAAGTTGTTTCATATTTATTTTTATATAGGTAACCATTACTTTATAACTCATTGACTTACAATTATATGGACGTCGGGTCCGCGCTAAAAAGTGTCCGAACTTATAGGGCGTTAAAATCGTATACAGA
>NW_020653731.1:1752024-1771954 GCF_003589595.1 Hyposmocoma kahamanoa
GGTTTTTGTATTAGACCCGTCGTCCATTTATTTGTAAGTCAATGTTATAACTACTAATTATTTTATTGTTAAATATAGAAAATCTCTTTTTAAGCTGTAATATAAAAAATTTGCCCAAAAAGATGCCTAAAATACAGGTATGCATTTATTTAGTTTAGGCATCGCAATTACACATTACGTTCTAATATTAAAATAGCTTTACTATGAAGAATGTGTAATTTAGATTCCCTTCTTCATTCTTATTTTAATAATAATAGCTTCATTTAAATTTGTTTTACTTGTATTATATTAGAATAAGTTATATTGATATAATTTGTCTTTAATTCCTCTTTAATAAAATCTCTTTTTAAGCTGTAATATAAATAAATTTGCCCAAAAAGATGCCTAAAATACAGATATGCATTTATTTAGTTTAGGTATTGCAATTACACATTACGTTCTAATATTAAAATAGCTTTACTATGAAGAATGTGTAATTTAATATGAAATATTCTATGTAATATTATTCAAATATTGATTATAATGAGTTTCTATTGATCATGAGCTAAAATTATTTACTGCAATTTAACAAATAAGTATATCAATAGATGGCATTGCGTGTTACAAACTAATTTAAAAACAACGCTTGCTAACATGGGTAAGGTAAACAAAATATTCTCAGTAGGTGAGTAGTTTGCTACCCTTAGAGATGGACTATTTTCTTCAAATTTAAATGGGACCAATATTGAGGTACTCTCTTTTCAACAACAAAATAATCATCATAATCAGTTCACAAATGAGTTATCGCTTGACATACCTAAAAAAAATATAGTCCAATTGAGAAACTTCTCCTTTTTGAAGTCGGTTAATACAAAATAGCTGGCAGTATTCATCAAATGAATGCAATAAGCGCCATCTAGTTAATTTGTTTATAATCACTAGAGATTAGAATAGCTTTCCAGAATTGCGGCTTTGTTACAAAAATTGTTTGGTGTAGCTCGTCGCGATATTTGGTCTACTAATTGGTACCTGACGACGCTTTTTTGAATCGTGACTAGAAGTCCTTTTGAGTTATTGACCCATGACTATACGTACACCTACGGATTGCCGTCGATTTACCCGCAGGCAGCACACGCGTTCACTTAGACACAATTGACTTTTTCTGGCACAAAGATGACATTTGACACGATAATCTTCAGCGGATAATGTGTTTAGCACAAGAAAATTGGGAAAAGAAACGATAAATCTTATTTGTAAGAGAAATAACAACTTTTGTTTATGTTTTATACAGTAAAACATAAACAACAAAAATCTACTTACATAATGGCCTTTATCGCTTTTTTGTTTTAGACTTCATGCCACTTCACGGTTCACGTTTTTGCCACTACAAAACCGGGGAAACTTATTGCGGAAAATAATAATAACTAAATAAACAATAAACAGTATCAGACAGCAACAAAACAAACGACAGACAACAAAAGTAATACCGTTTAGGTTCTCGAGTTTCTCTTCGAGAAAAATTTAAGGTGACTGGTACTGTGGCATCACAGACACTTGCTCAAATATGTTGTATGCCCGTAAAAATATACCAATTTCGTTAAGAAAGAAGACATTCGTAATATTAACCTTGGAATTGAGTCCAAACTCATGGTACCACGATTTCGTTTAACCAAGGTAAACAACTCTTTTATGGAGAACTGTATACGTTTTTACAATAAGATTCCGGAGCATATATTACGTTTACCATTTCCTAAGTTTAAAACTTACATTAAGAGTATTTTAATTGAAAAGTTATATTACAATATTGTAGACTACGTGTTAGATAAAGATGTATGGAAAAACAACATGAGTCTAGATTCCACACATACATACTCGTACATATATGATTCAAAATGTACTCTATAGCATTTAAGTTTAAATTTGTAAAGAGCAATCCCTAGAGTTTCTTGTTCGTTCTTCTCAGGTAGGTCAACGTAGTGAACGAGCAGTAGCTTAAAAAATTACGTTTTCAAGTGTAAAAATGTTACCAATGGAAAAAATTATTATTTGACTTTGACAACATCACATGCATTGATCATTTCAAAAAAGTAATTAAAGCGCTTGTGTTATCTACCACAAACACCCAGACCTGAGACAACATAAAGTTAGTTGTTCTAGATTGACCCGGCCTGGAATCAATCCCGGAAGTGTGTGTGCAAGCCACTCAACCACGGAGGTCGTGTAACGAATAACTATGTGCAAGGTATATTTTTGGTAGCAGTAGAGCTCCTTGTGAAAGAGTTCGTCCAGGGAAGCTCTGCAACCGAACATTCTTCCGCCAAGCGGTATAATGTGAGCATTGCTGGGTTCCGGATTTGATGGGTAAGATTGCTGGTGAAACTACAGGCACGTGGGACTTATAACTTATGTCTCAGGGTGTCGGGCGGGACAGACGCGTTGTTTATCACGAGGCGCACGACTTGTTAGTCCCGTCTCTTTGTATCATAAAAAAAAATACTTTCGCATTTATAATATTAGTGGACGGTATTTAAAGATTATAAGACAAGTGAAGTTACAGATTTCTCATTTGGCAAGTAGACCATTTAGTCATAGTTTCCCAAAGTGGTCCCTAACCAGTGGGCCCTGAAGAGTCCTACGGGGGCAGTAGGGGCGTTGATGCTGTCCATGGGGTGTTACCACGTTTGAAAAAAACCTGAATTATCTATATAAACTACACTACATATGTAGTATAATTTTAGTAACATAAACACGAGAAGAAAAATATAAAAGACAATTTTTTCTATTCTTAAATTCACTACCTATTTTAAAGTACATCATTCAATAAAAAAAATCCAAAGCAACTACATTCGAGTGAAATTTTATCGAATAAAGTTCCCGCAAGCCACCGCTGCACATTTCAAACGGTTCCAAATCTATTTCGATTTCTTTGAAATCGCTGTACTTTCACGTTGAGAGAGTTTTCTGTGGCTCAATCTACTTGGAGAATGATCAATGATGTGGGATTTGTAGATAAAACATAGAGAAGTCCACTATAAGTGCAGAATTTTTGGAAAAAACACAAAAAATAGTGGCAATAAAAATTACCACGGAAATTATGTAGTGAACACTAGTTCGAGAATGACCGATATGAGGTTTTCCTATTAAGAAAATTTGTGCTTGCAAAGTGAATAGATTTTGGAGAGAGTATTGGTTGAGTGAAGCCAAGTGAGTATAGAATCAAATAATTTAATTTTAATAAAGAAATTTTGTTACGCAGTTGTAAATATTTACTTTATAATCTTGTGCCGTTACCAAATTTAATTTTCGCAGTATTTTATGTCTACATGAGTATGATGGATGACTGTACTCATAATTCTATAAAAAAAGAATGTCTGTGATCAATCACCAAAAAGTTTTCACTTCATGTATAATGAACCGTAAGAAGCTTAGATAAATGAAAATACTTGCTAAGAAACATTTTGTAAAAAAAAAATTAAATTGTCACTAGCACGAAAGTTTTATACATAAGATCGTGCCCTTTGCCTTTGTTACAGACAGGACGCTTTCAGTAGACTTGGTTGGTAGAGTTGCTAGTACATTTTTATTTATTATACAAATGCCAAGAGGCTTATAGGTGACTCGGTGAAGTAGAAGAACTACGTAATAAGAATGTAAAGCAAGTAGAACCCTACGCCCTTCTTCAGGTTATAAGCGGTTGTCTACCACTCGGTAAAAAAAATATTTTTAAAGAAAAAAAAGTGATTAATAAATTGCTACCTAAAATGTATTAAATGAAAAATACATTTTTTATAATTTGCACAAACATTTTAAGGAATAAAAAGCATTAACTTGCCCTCGTCCAACTGTCATATAAGTCTTCTTTACAAAACGGACATTTATAAAATGGTATCTGAGTTGTACAAATGGCGAATTAGGAAAAAATATTAATAGCGTAAATAAATAATTTGAATAATGATTTTGCACGTGTTTTAAATTAAATACCTTCAATCTAATAATTACCAGAATAAGGTATATTCAATGCAAATGAAACTTAATTGCTTAGTTCCATGACCCACTCACGTTGTGATGTAAAGTTTTCATTTTATTCTAACTAGACGTGCAGTCGTTTTTTGGCCGGCGGCGGTAACATGATCGACGTGGTTTATAAATATTTATTTTCAAGTTTAAAAAACTAAACATATTATTGAAATCAACCTTTTAGTAGCGGTAGAGCTCCTTTTGAAAGAATTCGTTCCGCGGAAGTACTGGCACCTTAACTATTTAACGCCAAACAGTAATGTGAGCATTACGTTGCGGGTTTGAAGTGTATGGGTGTTGGTGAAATTACAGGTAGATGGGACTTGTCAACTTATGTACACAGTGGACATGCGTATCGCGTACCACTAGGCGCAGAACTTGTGCGTCCAGTCACTTGGTATCATAAAATATAAAAATAATTAAAAAACCTTTGTAACAATTTCAAACGTTTTCAACACACGTCGCGGTCGGCGTCATTTCGAAAAAATTTACAAAGGAGCATGTTTTGGGTTTTAGCAAAACGTAAAACACTAAAACATGATCCGTAGATTTTTTTTCGAAATGGCGCTTTCGCTTTTTCTAGAAAACATCGACTATACTTTAGCAGGTATGTATGTAGGTACTGTCACTAAAAGTACTTGGAACAATCACATAATACACTCTAGTAGGAATAAAATGTAGTACAAGACAGGAAAGCAATTCTTTTTAATTTTATGGAAATATTTAATTCAAAAATAGTAAACAATCAATAATAACGAAGCAGACATTTAAAACAAAACTTCATAGATTTCTCGTAGATAGCGCTACGGCTAAAAAGTCGTTGAAAATACAAAGATCCGACAACAATCACATGGAAAAATTCGTGAGGTCCGTTGGTTTGTTCCGTGGCCAAGTTGGCATCGTTCAAATCCGGCCGGATAGAATTATTTTTTCCTAAGTATGCGATCTTTGCATTAATAAAGCAAAACAAATTTTCTTCATGCCGATTTTACACCGGCGCTATGTCTAGTTACAACCATTATTGTTGTAAAGGATGCGATACCTTATAATTGTGTAATACCTTTATGTAGGCATACTATTGTGGTAAACAATTGGGTATTCCATATTGTGAGGGATAACTGCGTGCTTGTAAATCGTGCAACTGACAAACAACGATCTTACATGTTAATTTCATTGTTTGTGCTAGATGTCATAGAGTTAGTATTCCAACGGCACTTAATATTATCATCAATTATTATCATCTTAAGTAAATCGTACTCATGATGTCAATAAGGTCATATCTGCTAAATGACAACATTTTAGAAAACTGGTGTAAAGATTCTACGAAAGATATTAGTCGATGACTCTTTATACTTAAATAGAAAATTTATAAAATTTGACAAACACTAAATTTGTTTCATGTATTTCGTATTACTTTTATGGGGTGTGTAATGTATCATGTAAATAATTTAACCTGAAGTTCAATTAATACAATTATATTTAATTATAAACATTTTTCACACAACAAAAAAGTACAAAAAAGATTAAAAATTAAAAAAAAGAATATTATTATTTATGCGGCCAGTAGGCTTGGGCCAGTGTCAAAGAACAGTAAAGCGCTTCAGTTTATATTCCCGCCTATTTTTTTAAATAGTAAGCGTTAAGTAGGGATTTTTAATTCTCGCCATTACGAACACTGGGCAGTTGACTGTATGAGTTTTTCTTGTCCCTATTTAAATAGTTCATTATTACTAGATAAAAGTATAGAGCAGCGAACAGTAATGCCGGATTCACGAGTCTTTCTTGCGTTTTTCGTTTGTTTGCGTGACTCGTTTCGCGCATACGTGAAGATCTGTCTTGTGCGCGCAGGCAGGACTGTGCTCGAGTGGGAGCGACGGGGCACTAACATCAACGGGCAGCACATCTCATACCTTCGATTTGCAGACGATATTGTTATTATGGCGGAATCTCTGCAGGAGCTCGCCGAGATGCTGAACAGCTTAACGATTCTTCAAAGCTAGTAGGTCTCAGGATGAACTTGGACAAAACGAAAGTTATATTCAACACACATGTGACCCCGGGACCAGTAACCGTAGGTGAGGCTATTCTTGAGGTGGTGCATAATTACGTCTACCTTGAGCAAAATATCCAGCTTGGCAAGCACAACTTCGAGAAGCCGACAGGAGAATTTTTTTGGGCTGGGCGCCATTTGGGAAGCTTAGCCATATTAACAGGTCGTCAATCCCACAAAGCCTAAAAACTAAGGCATTTAACCAGTGCGTTCTACCAGTTATATCTTACGCAGCCGAGACATGGATATTAACACCAGGCTTCAAATTCAAGCTACGCTATGCTTAGGGTTTCTCTGATGGACCGAATCCCTAACAAGTTCATACGCCAGAGAACTAAAGTCACCGACATAGCTCGCAAAATCAGTAAGCTAAAGGGGCAGTGGGCTAGGCATGTCTGTAGGAGGTTGATCGCCGATGGAGCAGACATATTCTGGAACAGAGATCACGTCAAGGAAAATGTAGTGGGACGCCCTGAGAAAGGTGGCCGGCAGGGGCTGGATGCGGGCGGCACAAGACCGAGAGAGTTGACGTGCTCAAGGGGAGACTTTAGTCAAGCAATAAGTTGCGTGTAATTATGTGGTAAAAGCACTTTTGACGTATAATCACGTGTGGTTTTATTACACTAAGACGAAATTGTCAGTTCACGAGTGAAACGTCTGCATATTAATTTACTCAATGGTCTAAACTCTGCCATATCTCTATTTCTGTACCTTCTATTGAGTACGCTCCTCGCTCGGTTGACTTGATTTGTTTTGTTGTTGAAAAATTTTATTGCGCTGTTATATGTACGTACCGATTATTGAAAGTATACGTGGTAAAGCGATTTTGGTCGGCTTGTTATTTACATCACATCTATTATAATAATGGGTTAGTTAATAATATATCGAGTTCTAAGGCTTACGCAATTGCTATTGGTAATAATATATAGCAATCACGGAACTTTTTTTTCGGATCTAAATCGATCCCAGACAGCTGTGGTCATGAAAACTGGGACACTACTCTCGAAGCATTAGTCGCAGCCGTTATCCCAATAGGGATCACTTACAGGCTTGGAGTTCGATCGCGGCTAGAACTAAGAATGTGTGCCAATGCGAGTTGACAGTTTCGAACCGGACCGTTTTCGGACCGGACCGTTTTTCGTTTACGGACTTCGAGAGTAGTTCCGCAAAAAAAGTCATGCATAGTGGGTAAACGGCCGTAACTACCGATTTCGTGATTCAAGAGTAGGGCCCCTGAAAAAAGCCCTATATGTTGGGTGTTTGACAAAAATAAATGCGATTTAGTATAGAATAGTCCATAGTACATTGTGTATTAAGGGAGGTAAATAAGAAATTACTTACAAGAGTTTGTTAGAAGCCCGAAGCTGAGGGCTATAATGACTCGAGGTTTGTAATTTTTACCGCCCGTGATACATACAATGTTTTTCATTTTCACTTTAGTTCACATTTGCGAGGAAATAGATACAACGATAATTTATTACTTGTATGAATAAATAGCGCTTCACAACACAACATTTACTGATTTTACACATGGCGGGCAACAGATTGCCAGCTACTTTTCCATAGATAATACAACTCGAATTAAAATGTTCCAAAAGACACAGACGTATGTAGTCACAATGTATTAGATATAAAATAAATAATTTCCAAATTTTAAAAATACTGCTGGATTTGAATTCACGAAATAAATTTAGTAAAATATAGTTAAATTGCAAATCTTTAGTTTTTTTTATACTTCAAGTTTATGCGAAATACACGATCAGATTTTTCCAGCATAAAAACTTCTTGCTTTATTTTGGCGTAAATAATCCATAAGGCGATAACGTAACGAAAAAGCCCGTAGGAATAATATAGGACATACCCATCGACTTTGCATGCATGTCGTAACACTGTTTACGAGCAAGTGTGATGAAAAAGTAGTTTCATTCCCAATGGGTAAAAATATTTCTATTACGCACTCCTTTCAATCAAAATGTAGTTTATTTTTAATTCATTTTTCTGGTGTACTATTTTTAGAATTGTCAATTTATTCTTACTAGTCATTATGCACGCCTTATTGAAAAAAATAAAATTTAGAAGCGAATTCTAAACAGTCCCCACAATGAAAGGACGGGTGCGGGAACGGACACGAGTGCGGCGAAATCAAACCTTTTAGTTAGTTCGAAATCATGCAAGCTTCAATATGAATAGAGTACCAAGGCCTATTCCACTAGTCCCTACCAGCTGTCCCCCCTGGCGGGGACAAGTGCACTTTTTTTCCACTCTTCCCTACCAATAAATTTTCTTAACGTGTACACATTGACTTACAAATAAATGGACGACGGGTCTAATACAAAAACCACGAAAAAAATGTCCCAAGTCAACCTATTCGAAATTTAAATTGTAATGTCATCGCAGTATCGCGCTGTCAGTCGAACAAATGAAGACTAAAGCGGAGTTTAACGCTCTGTATACGATTTTAACGCCTTACAAGTGCGGACACTTTTTAGCGCGGACCCGACGTCCATATAATTGTAAGTCAATGCGTGTACAGTACAGTTTCGACAAAAATATCTAATTAAATATTCACAGTAATGTATTTTTGATAGATTATTGTAGTTGGTAGGTATAAGATCTCTTTATTGACTGAGTCACGATAAACTAGTGAAGAAACATGTAACAGTCAATATGAACGTGAAGACTTTTGGCGACTTCGCCATTTTTTATGTATAATTTTTATAATAATACTGACACAGACTCGAGGTTCGTGGCTGTCATTAAAAATAATAATAATAATAATAACTGAAGACTTGGCGTATGCCTACTTACCAAAAACCATAAAAGAAAAATTTACCAAGACTTGGCTGTATGGTTTCAAACCTTTGTATTTTCCTAAACGGAAAGTAATTGAAAAACAACAGATATGTAAATAATTTATTCTAAATGCAGCTGATGAACGGGGACATTAATGTTGGGCTATTTTTGGAAAAATTAAGTTAAATTATCGTTTATTAGTAGTTCATTTCTTTCAAATTTCCAGCTACCCTATTAAAGGGATTCAAATTTAATTAAAATTCCTTCGTCTCTAATACCCTTTTGTTCTACTATTGATTTCACCCATTTTAAATACCTATTACATGTACAGTTGATGCCCTAAAATACCTATGCCCTTAGAATAATAACGCATAGAATGATAGTTTCATATCAAACGAACTGTCACAAGTGAGGCAAAAATCAAATTCATGTAGGCTAGTTTTAGTAGTTAGTGAATATTTATATAAAAATACAAGTTGAAACGCGTTACTTCCTTGTGGAATGTGATGTTAGTATCTATTTTATGTTTGTCTGACGTATTTTTATACTCATTTACCGCACATTTCGTCATTTTTAGCTAAAATTCTTGATCTGTTCGCGGTGCAAGTTGACATTGAGCACTGACGGCCCGCCCGCTCATGTAGGCCCTTTGGGAGCGCTTCAATTTGCCTCACTTAGCGTGTGCGGACTAGGTTTCTATGCGTTATTATTCTAAGCCTATGCCTATACCATGAGTTTTCAGTGACAGTTATCGCTAGCGACTACGTAAGATGCTTGCGTGCATTAAAAATGTTACTTCTCACTTGTGACCAAATAATAAACATGGATGCGGGTACCGTCGAGATTTAAATTGCTTGTGGCAGGTCACTCCAGCTAAGGTTTTCGCCGAGATATTTATTTATTTGATTCTCCAACAATGAGTGCAATATACATTTCAATAAGATATACAATACATACAAATAGAATTCCCATTACGGAGAACACCGCATGTATGTACAATAATCCGTTTTTTTTAACTGTTAACATCCTATAACAAATACTGATTAGGAGAGAAATGTGAATCTATAACTATTAGTGTAATACAAGTCTTTTAAATAAATTCACGGACATAGTTGCCGAATCCGCTGAATTGTAATATTGCATATAAAGTGTATACATCCGAGAGAGTGGACAGTGCAATCTGACAATAGTGCGATATTTTGGAATGCAAAATAACTTCCTATTATTATTTTCGCTATGGTCGAATTGGAACGATGAACTAAAGTTTACCTAATAAATCTGGACAATTGTAAACTCCAGTGATCAATATTCCGGGGTAGACGAAACTTTCAAGTGTGTACCAGACTATTCAGTTATAATATATGTATATCTATTGATCTTAATTGATCTTTAATTATATTGCATAAATACAATTGTTTTGAATGCGTAGAATGGCTCTCAAAAAAAAAGTCGTGGGGTCAGGTGTGTTACAAGATCGACTGTACATTCGTACTAAAGCACACAAATCCTCTCATAACACCGTCTGCAGCCCTAATGCCGTCTAAGTACCTTTGAATGACTCTCGAGTCTCGTCAGCTTCGTATTTCCGCAGCTTGAGCTGACATGTGGTCTCGACCGGTTAATTCCACGGGGGGAAAGTTCATTCCGTCCACTTCTGTTCCTTAAAAGCAGCTTAAAACGCTTAGAATCGCAACGCAGGGTTTATTTTTGTGTGTTTTGTTACATGCAGACAGCCAGTGGTGGTTACCGATGTCTACGCCGAGGAAATATCTTTAAGATCGCTTATGATTATGACCTTATGTCCGTGGGGTATAAAATCTTAAAGTCACCATTGCTTGTAATTATGCTGATCCTCCTTAGCAGCACCATTGGGGTAGAACAAGATAAGGCATGGTATCTATCTAGGCAAATTTGTACAGATGTTACTCCACCGATTGGATCTTCTTTTCACTTCTCTATTCTTATCGAGTCCTTAGGTTTTCGCTATTGTTACACATAGGAAATGAAACTATTTTTCCGGATTTAAATCGCGTATATTTGTTTTTTCAAACAAACCGACGCTTCGGGCCCTTTACAGGTCCCATGGTCACGGTTGACTGAGGTGGTACAGTCTTCAACCAGTTATGTCTAATGTTGATGCAAACCACCCTATTTTTTCACTATAGTTACAATAGTTATTAATTAAATACCTTATTTTTAATATTACAAAGAAAACATTCCAATTTACGCTACATTAACTTTTGCAAATTAATTTATTGAATGAATTTTTATTAAGTTGAATTTATTATTAATTAATAATAGAAATTAGAATAAACTAAAACAACAACATCAACAAGGGCCCGAAACGTCGGTTTGTTTGAAAAAACAAATATACGCGGCTTAAATCCGGAAAAATAGTTTCATTCTCTAACTATTCTTCTTTGATTTTTTTTATAACACCAAATGACGGGACGAATGAGTCGTGCGCCCGGTGGTAAGTGGCATGCCTAGTTGCAGTGACACTCAGAGGTTTTAAATCGCAAAGATCTTAGGGGCACTGCCACTTCGCCCGTCACCCTGAGACATAAGTTGACAAGTCCGATATGCCTGTAATTTCACCAGCACCCTTACCCTTCAAAACCGAAACATAGTAATGCCTAGTACCTATCTCCCTGGACGATCTCTCTTTCACAAGGAGCTCTACTGCTATTAAATGAAAATTGATTCATGTTGTTCGTATTATTTTTGTAACTATGATAGTCACAGTGTTATAAGCACATATATGCAGTTTTAAAATTCAGTGTCTTAACTATCTGAGGTCCTCTTACTATCTTTCGTTTTCTTCAATTATTTCTATAACATTCCAATTCCTTTCACTTCAAAAGCTTTTACAGTTCACCTTTCGGGACTTACGGGTTTTATTGTATCTTCCGGAACGGTATTTTAAACAAGTGACATAAATCTTTTATGTCACTTGCTTAAATTACAAAATTGTTTCTTCGCAAAACCGATAGACGCATATTTATTCCATGTATGCCATTTATATTTATTGTTTATTGAACCTTTTGTCAAGTGCCGCAGCAAACAAGTCTTTATTCATGAATAGATACGCTTGAAACACAAATGTTGGTATTTCAAAGATTTATTAGGGATGAAATACAATTAAATTGGTTGTACTCGATTATTTAACCTGTTATTGCCTGATAATCCTTTGCATAATATTGTTGTTGGTACAGACAAACCCAAATCGAGATTAATTTGATTTCAATGCCTCAGTCTGTCTCTTTCGTTCGTTATCAGAAATAAAGACTGAAGAATTTTGTTTTAGGTTAGCGTCGTCAAACAGCTGACGCTCATGGATTACTCAAGGACTGCATATCATGGGCATCACGACTTTTATGAATTCCTTCCTCGTAAAGATCTTTCTTAAGAAAGAGATAGGTCCATGAATTTACGTACTGTACTGATTATGTATTTTGGATTTTGTTAATACGGCTTTTTGTATAATATAACATGTAGGTAGATACATATTATGCAACTGTGTACAGTGTAGACATTTTGTAACACTACAATATTATATTTTGTAGCAGTAGAGCTCCTTGTGAAAGAGTTCGTCCAAGGAAGTACTGCCACCTTACCTATTTCTGCCGCCAAGCAGTAGTGTCAGCATTAATGTGTTTCAGTTTTGAAGGATAAGATTGCTGGTGAAATTACAGGCACATGGGACTTGTCAACATATATCTCAGGATGACGGGCACAGTGGTAGTGTCTCTCAAATCTTTGCAATTTACATAGTGAGTAGCACTGTAACTATGGACAGGCGTGTAGCTAACCATCAGGCGCATGACATGTTCGTACTGTTACTTGATGTTATAAAAAAAATTAGAAATCTTTTTAAATAGATTTATCCCGTATATTGGTTTTTTCAAACAACCAGCGTTTCGGGCCCTTAACGGGTCTCATGGTCACAGTTGACTGTGGTGGTACAGTCATCAACCAGTTATATGACTGTTTGAAAAAACAAATATACGCGATTTAAATCCGGAAAAATGGTTTCATTTCCTATGTGTAACAATCGCGAAAACGTAAGAACTCGATACATTTATCCCGACATAAAACTGATTTTTAAAATATTTGTGTTTAACTTTCTTTAATTAGGGTCGCCATATAAAGAAAAGAAAATCTGAAAAAAGATTAGCTATTTTTTATGGACTATGGCTATTGTATTTCGGACTGTGTGCTTATTTAAATAAAAATATGCACAGCGTATGGACGTACCAACAATATTTAAAAAATGAAACCTAAAAATACACGGATGATGACTACGAGTACCAACTTAGTCGGCTATGACTATGAGACGTGTAAAGGGCCTGAAACGTTGGTTTGTTTGAAAAAACAAGTATACGTGATTTCGATCCTAAAAAAACAGCTTCGTTTCTAATGTGTATTTATGTGTCTGCTATAAGGGTGGAGTCTTTGGGGTTTTCTTTTGTTTTGTTTAATATTTTTTTAGAAAGTACCTAGTTTATTTATTTATTTTTATTTTTATTTATTTATTTTAAACACTAAGAATATTACAAAAATATATATACATCACACCCTTAAACCTTAGTTCTTGTTTACTTTTTCTATCATACGACGGGTCTAATACAAAAACCACGAAAAAAATGTCCCAAGTCAACCTATTTAAACGTAGTGACATGTAAAGGAATATGAAAAGGCTAAAACGTTGAATTTAAATTGTAATGTCATCGCAGTACTGTCTAATTTTACTCGCTTCGCTGTCAGTCGAACAAACGAAGACTAAAGCGTGAATGACGCTCTGTATACGATTTTAACGCCCTATAAGTTCGGACACTTTTTAGCGCGGACCCGACGTCCATATAAAATAAAGTCAATGTTTTCTATACAGTATTTGGTTTTTTCTCTGGGCCGAAGACTACCCACGCTCGCCTAATGAGTCTCGCCAGACTACTTCTGCTGGTGGTCCCTCAGACCAGCACCCAGCCAATGCTACAGTACCTACCTACCTAGTACCTGTAATGCTACAACGAACTGTATAAAAATTTATGTGTATAACAGTGTAAGTTTCTCTATGTATGTGCCGATTTTATATCTAAATAAATAAATGTGTAACAATGGCAAAAACCTAAGTATTCAATAAAAGTTAAAAAGGTCAAAGTTTTGATAACGTCGTTAATTAATTCAAGATTTTCCTTCAATAAAGAAATCTTCCTTAATTAAGAAGGCTGTAAAATAGCCATAAACCGTAGCTTAAGACAATGTGACCGAAAAGTGTTTCTAAATGACGACGATAAACGCGAGCTGGGTATGATGAACGGTCTCACGAACATTTATGGGGCTTGACAGTCGTAACAAGCATCTCTTTGGTTTATGGTCGTTTAATTACCAGTTCACCGCCACGTGAATACCTTTATATACACCCAATGTTTTTGTCCCAGGCCAGAGAGTCCTGGCTATGTGTATAGCTTACCTCTTTAGGCAAGTTTAGTAGCAATTGTGAAAAAGTTCATCGGGTGCTGGTGATTACAGGCACATGAGACGTTTTCAACTTATGTCTCAGGGTGATGGGCGCAGAGGCAGTGCACCTCAGATCTGTTATGGACAGGCGTGTCGCTTACCAACAGGCGCACGACTTGTTCGTCCCATCACTTAGTATCATAATAAAAAAAGATTGACGTATGGCAGTGTATTCAGCCTTGGCCGTCACGAATCGTTTAGTATTTTTGGGATATAAATATATGTAATAGATTTGTAGTTACGGTTCAACAAAGAAAAAAAATTAAATATCGTTTCAATTACCTTTTTCTTTTTTAATTACTCAATTAATTTATTGAATGAGATCAAATTCAGTACAACTTAACTTATAATTTATTATTTTATTGTACTTATTAGTTATTTAGTGCTTATATTTATTAAATTTTAGTTACATTTCATTAAATGAATGAAAAAAACACTCCCAGGCCTGCCTGATACAATTGAAAATAAAAACTAATAACTGGGCACAGGTTGGGGGGTTAATAATATTAATTCCCCGCACTAAATTAATACCAATAGAAACATATTAAACAAATATAAGTAAAAATCATTGACTTACAAATAAATGGACGACGGGTCTAATACAAAAACCACGAAAAAAATGTCCCAAGTCAACCTATTCGAAATTTAAATTGTTATGTCATCGCAGTATCGCGCTGTCCGTAGAACAAATGAAGACTAAAGCGGAGTGTCGCGCTCTGTATACGATTTTAGCGCCTTACAAGTGCGGACACTTTTTAGCGCGGACCCGACGTCCATATAATTGTAAGTCAATGGTAAAAATAATGTGATTCCCACTTGCTCTGTTTCTGAAATCAGATTGGTTTGCTGGAATATGCTTTTTGAATGATGTTCTTTAATAAACAAACCTGATGTTAAATAAATAAAAATTACAATTGTTGAAGCGACATGTCTAATCAGCTGCTGGTAGCTGTAAAGGTACCTGCCTGAGTGAAGAAATAGATTTCTCACAGATGGCGCTATGGCAAAGAAAGTCATTAAAAACAAAGATCTGCGACAAGCACGTAGATAAATTCGTAAGGTCGGCTAGTTCATTCCGCGGCCTAGTTGGCGTAGCGTCTGGCACGGTTTGCTGGAAGATGCTGGTTCGAATCCAGGCGGATCGAAGGTGTTAGTGTTAAGTTAGTAGTGTAATAATTATAAATAAAAATCATTTTATTGTCTCCACGAATACCTGTCATCTGTCCACTCGATCATGGTCGCCATCTTCGGATACGATTCCCTGTCGGATCAATGTAGAAACTTTTCTATATTTTCTCTGGTCAGGGTATTTTTGGTATCGTCGTTGTTTCCGATTTCCTTCACACAAGTGCTTTAGTTACCTACTTTGGGATTAGAACAACGTATATGATTTGACGTCTAATATTTATTTATTTATATTATAGCTGATACTATAGGGCGATAAGATGGCCCTGTCTCTTCCTCCAGTCATCACTGTTAACGCCACTACAGGCCAAGATCTTCTAACGTCGCCATAGAGTGAAAACACTGTATACGCGTATTCACATAGTTCGTTTTTACTGATTTTCGTTGAAGAAAACCTTATAAACTTCTTGCTCAAATGTATTATAAAGTAATATAGTATCTGAAAGAGGTATAATTTAACTAATTAAAATGCTAACTGCAAACATCATTGCGTTTAGCGAGTACTTAGGTTTTCGCGATTGTTACACATATGCGTTTACTACATTTTACACCAATTTCTTTTTTGTCTTCAAAAATTACATAGAAATCATATACGAGGTATTCACTCAAAGACAACGATATAAGCATTTAGCTCGTCACGCTATTTCCTTCTGGGTCTTCCAAGTCAAGAAAAGTTTGTAATACACAACAAAAATATAGAGTATAAGTACAATAATACCGAAATTTGAGAGGGAGGTATTTTTCATTGTAAGTGTATCACTTTAAATTTACTTTATCCATGCTAATGACACAAGTATATGCTAATGGTTCATCCTTATAATTTACGGATTAAGTAATACAGCTCATAACGAGGTGCGGACTCGTCGCATGTTATTTATAATTTTAAGTGTTCAGGAGGTGTACCACAAAATACGAAATACGAAGCAACGATCATCGTGATATCTTCGTATCGGACCGGAGGCTACTACGAAACGCGTAAGAAGATCGTGATTTGACATAGGTCGGTAGACCTTGTCTGGATTTAAAGACCTTGATTTTGTGGTCTAGAGTGAATATAGAGTCTATTGTTGTTACTGTTGACAGGGTAGTTCCGCGTAGTTCCAGAGTGAGATCTAACCTAGTTATATATATATAGCGTATGTGGAGTAGTATGGTGGTAAATATTTGTTGTAAATGTTGGCCACTACAACACACGCATCACTGTGTGTATGGATTGAATAAATTATGTAATTTTTTTATATTAGAGCATACACCAGAAGAACACAACGTACTACGTTACATAATTATATGTATTCGCGTAGTTTATTTTAGTTTATATACGTGACACACACGTCTGTTACCCACTCGGATCAATTGAAAACCCAACCATGTTGTGGCCTTAACTGAGAGGATTCTTTTGCATACGCCACAGCCGTACATACGACAGTATTTTAAATTGTGTTAATTATTTGCATTTTTAAATGTGTTTCGTTGTTTTTTTCAGTTTTTTTGGTTTTTCTTTGACTGTTACTTTTTTATTCATTCTTTTTGTATATTGTTGTGTTGTGGCGTTACAATAAAGGTCTTCCATTCTATTCTAAATATATTACAAGAATTACAAATGAGTGGTGTCCGGAAAAGGTACAAAGAACGTTATTTTTGGTAACGATTCCGCCCCTTTCTTGCCGAGCTGCCCCTAACCGTTAAGCCCCCTTATGAAAAATACATTACGTTGTTATAATGAGTACTTACGCATGGTGCACGCTTGTCCCACATAGCCCATTATCAAAGCCGCCTTTATACAAGTGAGGGCCTCATCTCTTTATTGTACGGCATCCCAAAGCAGGTTTTTATATAAAACTTAATAGTAAAAATGCCATTAATATTAAAATAAAGATTGAACAAGAGAAAGAAAAATTCCTTCGATCTGACTGGATACGAACCAGCGTCTTTTGCAATACCGGTGCCACCGCTCTTACTAACTGAGCTACAAACCGAGTCAGCATATCTTATTATTCTCTCTGTGTCCTTGTTACAGGTCTTTCAATTGGGTTTCGCTGGTTCGATTCCAGTCAGATCGAAAAATTTTGTTTTGTGTTATTGAGTTCTTTGTTTTTTTATGATAGCAAATAACAGGATGAACAAGTCGTGTGGCTGGTGTTAAGCGATTAGCCTGTCCATAGCAGTCTGTTGCTGCGCCACCCAGAGCTTTAAATCGCAAAGATCTGGGGAACACGGCCACTGCGGCTGTCACCCTGAGACATAAGTTGACAAGTCCCATGGGCCTGTAATTTGATCAATTTGTATTAATAATAAAATAACAAATGATGGAGTTTTCTTTTTACCAACCTGTTATGTCTAGGCAAAGGTCTCCCCCAAAATCCTCCATTGCTCACTGTATTTGGCTCTTCCATTCTCCCACCATTCCCTCTCAAACCCATCAAGATCGCCTCGGGCACCCAAGGAGTGACGACAGACGTTCGCCCGTTCGGGTATAGAATGGAGCATTTCACAAAAATAAACAAAGAATCTATTTTTGAATGAATTCTACCGTCTACTTATTAATATCCATTTCGGAAATGTAGCAATCCTACTTGTTACAAAAATGAGTTTCTATATTATAATGAATAATTTATTTCAATCGCTTGAAGTCATCTATTATTACTAGGACTTACTTACGTCTTTCTACTCGAATTACAAAAGGCATAAAGGCTATTCAATAACTTAGCCTTTCACTAAGAAATGAATCCATCTGATCGTAAATTACCAATGAAATCAAGTTGTCTACACGAAAACGACTAAAAGAATCACATGGCTCATAAAAATAAAATATGATGGTAGGGATGTCTTCAAATGTATACGCCAGTGTGTACGAGTATATCAACTGTTATCTTTGGAATGAACGCTTAGGGACCCAACTGCTGTGTCCATGGGGCTTAATTTTCAAGATATTATTTTCTCCTTTTTCAGAAATTAGAATTCAGAAACATGTATTGTGTTTGTAGCAGTAGAGCTCCTTGTGAATGAGTTCGTCCTGGGAAGTGCTATCACCTTACCTATTTCTGCCGCCAAGCAGTAGGTAATACTCACTTACTGCGTTCTGGTTTTATGGAGTACTGGTGAAATTACAGGCACATGGAACTTCTCAACTTTACCTATATTTCAGGGTGGCGGGCGCAGTGGTAATGCCTCTCAGATCTATGCGACTTAAAGCTTTGAGTGACACCGCAACTATGGACAGGCGTGTCGCTTATCACTTTTGTTCGTCCCGTCACTTCATAGCAATACTTAAACGTAGCAGTTTAACACACAAAACTTTAAATAAAACGAAATATAGCAAACTTAAGCGACAAGCGTGGTAATTCATAGTCGCCTCAAGACGATTCAGCGTCGTGTGGTGAGGCCCTTAGAACGACAATATTGTTCAAAAGTGTTAGAACAATATCATCTTGTTCTATCAGTGAAGTACAAGTTAAAGTTGTAACTATTACCACACATGAACAGAGGAACTAATGCCGTAAAGTTTAATTTTGTAGATGAAATAGGATCCGACTTCGTCGGATTTCTGCTTCTCGCTTCGTACATTGGTATATTCCACAAATCCCCACTAAAAATCCCCACTGGCAGGATAGGTCTTGTACGAAGGCTTGAAATTTTATTAGGAAAACATAAGTATCTTTATTCAACACTTGCTGTGATATGAAACGTAATAATAAAACAACAGACAAATTAAAAACTTCCTGAAAATTACATCATATTTACACCCGCATGCCATGGTAACAAAAATTTATGATAAATACCCCACCAATAAATACCCAGTAGACACGCAAAATGTACAAGAGGGCGTTTAATCTCTGTAAGGGGGCAAGACAATAGATAAAGATATGGGCAGGACCAATTATTTATGAAATGTATTTTTCTGAAATCTTGGTGATCTGAGTAATGTATAATCCAAACGAATATTATAAATGCAAAAGTAACTGTGTCAGGTTTCACACCTTAACCGCTGAACCAATTTTGATGCATTTTGGTATAAACACAGGTAGAACTTAGGAGAAGAACATGGGCTACTTCTTATCATAAAAATGAATCTTAAAGGAGGTGAAATAGGGGGTGAAAGTTTGTATGGAGAACCAATAAAATTATGAAAACTAGTACAGGAAACTAGGCTACACGAAGTGCTTATCCTCGCAGTACCAACTAGTAACTTAATATATTTTTCTCAAACATGCTCGGAAATGTTTGCATTACTGTCAAAAAACGATCACGGAAAGTTAGTCTTCTATAGGCCATGCGATTACTTCCAGGCCAAGGCCTGCAAAGTAAATATGAAAATGCTGTCCACTTCTCTAAACTTTGAAGTCTACCTACTAATAATGAACTACGTAAAAAGGCAAAAGGAAAACC